>NW_028124330.1:0-50525 GCF_965194825.1 Balaenoptera physalus | reverse complement strand
CGAATGACCTAAGCGATTTAAGGCGCTAGGGAGGTCTAGGTGGCCTTGAACCTGCCAAAAGACTAGCAGGGCTCAGGAGGAGAGTGTTGCTTTTCCCGGCTGCATCTAAAAGTCGTGTTTCTGCTTGGCAGAGAGAGAGACGGCAGGTGTGTAAAGGGAGAAGGAACACGAAGCACAGAGTTGTTTCACTGCAGCTCAGGGTCAGCCCTGAGAGCCACTGGCATTACACCGAGGACTCTCCAGAACTCTGGTCGGGGCACATTTGGAAGATTTGTCAGTCTATCGATCCAACGAAGAAAACACTGCCTTGCCTTTCACAGCGCACTCAAAGAGACGATCCGGAGTACCCAGGTAGCGGCACGGTGCTCAGTCGGCCAAGAAGAGTCACTGAGCACACAGCGTTCTTCCAAGGGACGCGGTGAGGCGGCGGGAGTCCTAGGAAGGGCACACTGGCCTTAATGCCCTACTTTCCCTACCGGGGTCATGGAAATCGTTTGTACACGGCCACCCGTGGATGGAAACCCGGACATTACGTTGAGCCTGGGGGACAGGTCTGGTTTCCCCGTTATGTGAAGAGGGCTGCTGGAGGCCTCCTGCCACGAATAGGAAACACTGTGTTAATCGAGGAAAGCTGCCTTTCCCTCAGTCGGCATTGCCACTGTGAAGAGATGACGGGCAACAGCATTGGTTTTCACTGAAATTTGAGGCCGCAGGTGGCCTGCTTTCCCGTTGGGAAAATAACGCTTTCCTCCTTAGGTCCCTATGCCAGACTTGGCACACAGCCCATGTACGGGTAGTTTCTGAGCAACGAAAAGAGACTCACGCCGCACCCTGGACCTTCCCTGATAAAACTCTGGCACGAAGGGAGTTCTGCTTGGGCTGAGTGGCGTGACCGACATAATTCCTTGGCTTAGGCCAAAGCGTCCTTTTCTCTTACAGAAGCTTAGGCAGTGTTGCAGGGGCAACAAGTCCGTGTGTCAGGCTGCATCTAAAGTCGACTGTCTGCTTGGCGAGCGAGGGCAGGTTGGCGTTCCCAGGATGAACAGCAAGCAGAGGGTTTTTTTCATTGCAGTTCTGGTTCAGCAGCGGGGACCACTTGCAGTACACCTAAGACCTGCTAGACCTGTGCTCGGGAGGACTTTTGAAAGACTGGCAATCCAACTGTGCGACCAAGAGAGCGGTGTTTTGCCTTTCACTCTTCATTCCAAGAGATGATCCGAAGGGCCTAGGTCCCTGTATGTTGGTAGGTCGCCTAAGAAGTGGCATCCGGTACACACTGTGTTTCCATGAGACGTGGTGAGGACGCGGGAGTCCCAGGAGTCCTGAAAAGCACACTAGCGTGTAGCCACTGCTTTGAGTGAGGCTTGCTGGGAAATGCTGCCTGCCTGCCCGGCGCTGTGGATGCAATGCCCGGACCTTGCCTTCAGCTTGGCGCTCAGCGTAGTTTTCCTTTCATGTGCAGGCGAGCCTGGGATGCCTCTGGAGTGGAAGTGGAAACACGCTCTGTCTCTCAAGAAAAGCCCACTTTCCTTCCAAAGACATGCCAGCATGCAAGCGTGGGCTGACAGAGCACTGTATTCCAGGCAGCTTTCACGTTGAACCATCCTTCTTTCCAGTTGGGAGGTACTAGAGTGCTCTGAAGGTCCCAATCTCAAAGTTGAACACAGCCCACGTACGTATAGGTTCTCCCGAACCGAAAGGGACCCAAGGAGGACTGCGGCACCTCCTCTGAATAACTTTGTAGCCGGGGTGTGGCGCACTGTGCGAATGGCACGAAATATTAGAGGGGCTAGGTCGAGTGAGTTAGGTGTCCCTGCCGCTGCCAAAAGCCTAGCAGTGTGCAGGGGGAAACCGTCCCTTTTCCAGACTGCATCTAAAGTCGAGTTACTGCTCG
Organism: Balaenoptera physalus; assembly: GCF_965194825.1. NCBI lineage: Eukaryota > Metazoa > Chordata > Mammalia > Artiodactyla > Balaenopteridae > Balaenoptera > Balaenoptera physalus. The sequence continues at coordinate 48,631 of NW_028124330.1, read as the reverse complement.
CCAGAAAGAGCCGGTAGCTAAGTACACCCAGAAAGAACGCTACGCACCGGCTTTCTCCTTGCTCCTCAGCGGCAGCACTGAGAGATACATTAGGCATTACACCTAAGACCTTCTACACCTCTGTTCAGGGAGCACTTTTGAATGTCTTGGCTATCTAGCTATCCAGCAAAGAAAAGAGTGTGTTGCCTCTCACTCGGCATGCAAAGAGATGAGCCGGAGGGCTTTGCTAGCGGCACGGTGCTCAGGGGGCCTAGAAGAGGACTCGGGACACAGTGTTCTTCCAGGGGACATGCTGAGGCGGCGGGGGTCCAGGGAAAGGCACACGAACATTCATGCACTACTTGCCTAAGGTTTCGTGGAAAGCCTCTGCACGCATCAGGGCGTGGATGGAATACCTGAACCTTCCTTGGGTCCTTGTGGAACAGCATAGTGTTCCCTTTATGTATGTAGGGCGCCGGGAGGCCTCCTGCACGCTTCAGAAAACAGAGTGTTTCTCTAGGAGAGCTCCCTTTCCCTCACATAGCCTTTCTACTTGTGAAGAGAACACGAGCAGCCACACTGTGTCTCAGGACACTTTGAGGCCGCACTCTCAGCTCTCCCGCTGGCAAAGTAATGCTCTTGGCTCTAGGTAACCAATATCAAAATCGAACCCAGCGCATGCACCCGGAGTTTCTGACCAACCAAGAGAGACTCAAGCAGCACGCTGGACCTTCCCTGATAAAACTTTGGCGCCAAGGGGGTCCTGCATGGGCTGAATGGCTTCAAGGACATAATTCCCGGGGATAGGCCAAATGGTCCTTGTAGCTCAGAAAAGCCGAGGTAGCGTTCAGGGGCAAACTGTACGTTTGTCGGGCTGCCTCTGTAGTCGGCCTTCTGCTTGGCAGAGAGAGACGGCGGGTAAGGGTTCCCAGTATGACCAATAAACACAGCGTTTTTTCGTGGCAGCAGTGGTTCAGCAGTGGGGACCTTTTGCATTACACCTGAGACCTGCTAGGCCTGTGTTCGGGAGGCCTGTTGAAAGCCTGGCAATCTCCATGGGCAACGAAGAGAGAGCAGAGCGTTGCCTTTCCTTCTTCATGCAGAGAAATGATGCGAAGGGCCTAGGGACCTGTGTTTGGTTAGGTCACCTAAGAAGAGACATTGGGTACACAGCGTTTTTCCACGCCCAGGTGGTGAGGACCCAGGAGTCCTAGGAGTCCTGAACGGCACACGAGCGTTAAGCCACTGCCATGACTAAGGCTTCTGGGCAAATGCTGCATGCCTGCCAGCATTGTGGATGCCGTCCTGGACTTTGCTTTGATCTGCGTGATCAGTGTAGAGCGCCCTTTATGTAAAGGGGCCTCTGGCATGCCTCAGGCAAGGAAGTGGAAACACCTTTTGTCTTTCCTGTAAAGCACCCTTTCCTTTGAGACCCATTCCAGCACGCAAGGAAGGACTCGCAGAACGCCGTATGTAGGCACCTTGGAGGCTACGAGGATTCCTCGTTCAACTAGGGAATTCCTCCGTTTCTCATAAGGTCCCAGAATCAAAGTTGAACCCAGCCCACGTACGTGTCGTTTCTGAAGAACCAAAAGAGGCACCAGAAGCACTGTGCTACCTTCTCAGAATAATGTTTTATTTAGGCAGGGAGATTTGCACTGTGCGAATGACCTAAGCGATTTAAGGCGCTAGGGAGGTCTAGGTGGCCTTGAACCTGCCAAAAGACTAGCAGGGCTCAGGAGGAGAGTGTTGCTTTTCCCGGCTGCATCTAAAAGTCGTGTTTCTGCTTGGCAGAGAGAGAGACGGCAGGTGTGTAAAGGGAGAAGGAACACGAAGCACAGAGTTGTTTCACTGCAGCTCAGGGTCAGCCCTGAGAGCCACTGGCATTACACCGAGGACTCTCCAGAACTCTGGTCGGGGCACATTTGGAAGATTTGTCAGTCTATCGATCCAACGAAGAAAACACTGCCTTGCCTTTCACAGCGCACTCAAAGAGACGATCCGGAGTACCCAGGTAGCGGCACGGTGCTCAGTCGGCCAAGAAGAGTCACTGAGCACACAGCGTTCTTCCAAGGGACGCGGTGAGGCGGCGGGAGTCCTAGGAAGGGCACACTGGCCTTAATGCCCTACTTTCCCTACCGGGGTCATGGAAATCGTTTGTACACGGCCACCCGTGGATGGAAACCCGGACATTACGTTGAGCCTGGGGGACAGGTCTGGTTTCCCCGTTATGTGAAGAGGGCTGCTGGAGGCCTCCTGCCACGAATAGGAAACACTGTGTTAATCGAGGAAAGCTGCCTTTCCCTCAGTCGGCATTGCCACTGTGAAGAGATGACGGGCAACAGCATTGGTTTTCACTGAAATTTGAGGCCGCAGGTGGCCTGCTTTCCCGTTGGGAAAATAACGCTTTCCTCCTTAGGTCCCTATGCCAGACTTGGCACACAGCCCATGTACGGGTAGTTTCTGAGCAACGAAAAGAGACTCACGCCGCACCCTGGACCTTCCCTGATAAAACTCTGGCACGAAGGGAGTTCTGCTTGGGCTGAGTGGCGTGACCGACATAATTCCTTGGCTTAGGCCAAAGCGTCCTTTTCTCTTACAGAAGCTTAGGCAGTGTTGCAGGGGCAACAAGTCCGTGTGTCAGGCTGCATCTAAAGTCGACTGTCTGCTTGGCGAGCGAGGGCAGGTTGGCGTTCCCAGGATGAACAGCAAGCAGAGGGTTTTTTTCATTGCAGTTCTGGTTCAGCAGCGGGGACCACTTGCAGTACACCTAAGACCTGCTAGACCTGTGCTCGGGAGGACTTTTGAAAGACTGGCAATCCAACTGTGCGACCAAGAGAGCGGAGTTTTGCCTTTCACTCTTCATTCCAAGAGATGATCCGAAGGGCCTAGGTCCCTGTATGTTGGTAGGTCGCCTAAGAAGTGGCATCCGGTACACACTGTGTTTCCATGAGACGTGGTGAGGACGCGGGAGTCCCAGGAGTCCTGAAAAGCACACTAGCGTGTAGCCACTGCTTTGAGTGAGGCTTGCTGGGAAATGCTGCCTGCCTGCCCGGCGCTGTGGATGCAATGCCCGGACCTTGCCTTCAGCTTGGCGCTCAGCGTAGTTTTCCTTTCATGTGCAGGCGAGCCTGGGATGCCTCTGGAGTGGAAGTGGAAACACGCTCTGTCTCTCAAGAAAAGCCCACTTTCCTTCCAAAGACATGCCAGCATGCAAGCGTGGGCTGACAGAGCACTGTATTCCAGGCAGCTTTCACGTTGAACCATCCTTCTTTCCAGTTGGGAGGTACTAGAGTGCTCTGAAGGTCCCAATCTCAAAGTTGAACACAGCCCACGTACGTATAGGTTCTCCCGAACCGAAAGGGACCCAAGGAGGACTGCGGCACCTCCTCTGAATAACTTTGTAGCCGGGGTGTGGCGCACTGTGCGAATGGCACGAAATATTAGAGGGGCTAGGTCGAGTGAGTTAGGTGTCCCTGCCGCTGCCAAAAGCCTAGCAGTGTGCAGGGGGAAACCGTCCCTTTTCCAGACTGCATCTAAAGTCGAGTTACTGCTCGCCAGAAAGAGCCGGTAGCTAAGTACACCCAGAAAGAACGCTACGCACCGGCTTTCTCCTTGCTCCTCAGCGGCAGCACTGAGAGATACATTAGGCATTACACCTAAGACCTTCTACACCTCTGTTCAGGGAGCACTTTTGAATGTCTTGGCTATCTAGCTATCCAGCAAAGAAAAGAGTGTGTTGCCTCTCACTCGGCATGCAAAGAGATGAGCCGGAGGGCTTTGCTAGCGGCACGGTGCTCAGGGGGCCTAGAAGAGGACTCGGGACACAGTGTTCTTCCAGGGGACATGCTGAGGCGGCGGGGGTCCAGGGAAAGGCACACGAACATTCATGCACTACTTGCCTAAGGTTTCGTGGAAAGCCTCTGCACGCATCAGGGCGTGGATGGAATACCTGAACCTTCCTTGGGTCCTTGTGGAACAGCATAGTGTTCCCTTTATGTATGTAGGGCGCCGGGAGGCCTCCTGCACGCTTCAGAAAACAGAGTGTTTCTCTAGGAGAGCTCCCTTTCCCTCACATAGCCTTTCTACTTGTGAAGAGAACACGAGCAGCCACACTGTGTCTCAGGACACTTTGAGGCCGCACTCTCAGCTCTCCCGCTGGCAAAGTAATGCTCTTGGCTCTAGGTAACCAATATCAAAATCGAACCCAGCGCATGCACCCGGAGTTTCTGACCAACCAAGAGAGACTCAAGCAGCACGCTGGACCTTCCCTGATAAAACTTTGGCGCCAAGGGGGTCCTGCATGGGCTGAATGGCTTCAAGGACATAATTCCCGGGGATAGGCCAAATGGTCCTTGTAGCTCAGAAAAGCCGAGGTAGCGTTCAGGGGCAAACTGTACGTTTGTCGGGCTGCCTCTGTAGTCGGCCTTCTGCTTGGCAGAGAGAGACGGCGGGTAAGGGTTCCCAGTATGACCAATAAACACAGCGTTTTTTCGTGGCAGCAGTGGTTCAGCAGTGGGGACCTTTTGCATTACACCTGAGACCTGCTAGGCCTGTGTTCGGGAGGCCTGTTGAAAGCCTGGCAATCTCCATGGGCAACGAAGAGAGAGCAGAGCGTTGCCTTTCCTTCTTCATGCAGAGAAATGATGCGAAGGGCCTAGGGACCTGTGTTTGGTTAGGTCACCTAAGAAGAGACATTGGGTACACAGCGTTTTTCCACGCCCAGGTGGTGAGGACCCAGGAGTCCTAGGAGTCCTGAACGGCACACGAGCGTTAAGCCACTGCCATGACTAAGGCTTCTGGGCAAATGCTGCATGCCTGCCAGCATTGTGGATGCCGTCCTGGACTTTGCTTTGATCTGCGTGATCAGTGTAGAGCGCCCTTTATGTAAAGGGGCCTCTGGCATGCCTCAGGCAAGGAAGTGGAAACACCTTTTGTCTTTCCTGTAAAGCACCCTTTCCTTTGAGACCCATTCCAGCACGCAAGGAAGGACTCGCAGAACGCCGTATGTAGGCACCTTGGAGGCTACGAGGATTCCTCGTTCAACTAGGGAATTCCTCCGTTTCTCATAAGGTCCCAGAATCAAAGTTGAACCCAGCCCACGTACGTGTCGTTTCTGAAGAACCAAAAGAGGCACCAGAAGCACTGTGCTACCTTCTCAGAATAATGTTTTATTTAGGCAGGGAGATTTGCACTGTGCGAATGACCTAAGCGATTTAAGGCGCTAGGGAGGTCTAGGTGGCCTTGAACCTGCCAAAAGACTAGCAGGGCTCAGGAGGAGAGTGTTGCTTTTCCCGGCTGCATCTAAAAGTCGTGTTTCTGCTTGGCAGAGAGAGAGACGGCAGGTGTGTAAAGGGAGAAGGAACACGAAGCACAGAGTTGTTTCACTGCAGCTCAGGGTCAGCCCTGAGAGCCACTGGCATTACACCGAGGACTCTCCAGAACTCTGGTCGGGGCACATTTGGAAGATTTGTCAGTCTATCGATCCAACGAAGAAAACACTGCCTTGCCTTTCACAGCGCACTCAAAGAGACGATCCGGAGTACCCAGGTAGCGGCACGGTGCTCAGTCGGCCAAGAAGAGTCACTGAGCACACAGCGTTCTTCCAAGGGACGCGGTGAGGCGGCGGGAGTCCTAGGAAGGGCACACTGGCCTTAATGCCCTACTTTCCCTACCGGGGTCATGGAAATCGTTTGTACACGGCCACCCGTGGATGGAAACCCGGACATTACGTTGAGCCTGGGGGACAGGTCTGGTTTCCCCGTTATGTGAAGAGGGCTGCTGGAGGCCTCCTGCCACGAATAGGAAACACTGTGTTAATCGAGGAAAGCTGCCTTTCCCTCAGTCGGCATTGCCACTGTGAAGAGATGACGGGCAACAGCATTGGTTTTCACTGAAATTTGAGGCCGCAGGTGGCCTGCTTTCCCGTTGGGAAAATAACGCTTTCCTCCTTAGGTCCCTATGCCAGACTTGGCACACAGCCCATGTACGGGTAGTTTCTGAGCAACGAAAAGAGACTCACGCCGCACCCTGGACCTTCCCTGATAAAACTCTGGCACGAAGGGAGTTCTGCTTGGGCTGAGTGGCGTGACCGACATAATTCCTTGGCTTAGGCCAAAGCGTCCTTTTCTCTTACAGAAGCTTAGGCAGTGTTGCAGGGGCAACAAGTCCGTGTGTCAGGCTGCATCTAAAGTCGACTGTCTGCTTGGCGAGCGAGGGCAGGTTGGCGTTCCCAGGATGAACAGCAAGCAGAGGGTTTTTTTCATTGCAGTTCTGGTTCAGCAGCGGGGACCACTTGCAGTACACCTAAGACCTGCTAGACCTGTGCTCGGGAGGACTTTTGAAAGACTGGCAATCCAACTGTGCGACCAAGAGAGCGGAGTTTTGCCTTTCACTCTTCATTCCAAGAGATGATCCGAAGGGCCTAGGTCCCTGTATGTTGGTAGGTCGCCTAAGAAGTGGCATCCGGTACACACTGTGTTTCCATGAGACGTGGTGAGGACGCGGGAGTCCCAGGAGTCCTGAAAAGCACACTAGCGTGTAGCCACTGCTTTGAGTGAGGCTTGCTGGGAAATGCTGCCTGCCTGCCCGGCGCTGTGGATGCAATGCCCGGACCTTGCCTTCAGCTTGGCGCTCAGCGTAGTTTTCCTTTCATGTGCAGGCGAGCCTGGGATGCCTCTGGAGTGGAAGTGGAAACACGCTCTGTCTCTCAAGAAAAGCCCACTTTCCTTCCAAAGACATGCCAGCATGCAAGCGTGGGCTGACAGAGCACTGTATTCCAGGCAGCTTTCACGTTGAACCATCCTTCTTTCCAGTTGGGAGGTACTAGAGTGCTCTGAAGGTCCCAATCTCAAAGTTGAACACAGCCCACGTACGTATAGGTTCTCCCGAACCGAAAGGGACCCAAGGAGGACTGCGGCACCTCCTCTGAATAACTTTGTAGCCGGGGTGTGGCGCACTGTGCGAATGGCACGAAATATTAGAGGGGCTAGGTCGAGTGAGTTAGGTGTCCCTGCCGCTGCCAAAAGCCTAGCAGTGTGCAGGGGGAAACCGTCCCTTTTCCAGACTGCATCTAAAGTCGAGTTACTGCTCGCCAGAAAGAGCCGGTAGCTAAGTACACCCAGAAAGAACGCTACGCACCGGCTTTCTCCTTGCTCCTCAGCGGCAGCACTGAGAGATACATTAGGCATTACACCTAAGACCTTCTACACCTCTGTTCAGGGAGCACTTTTGAATGTCTTGGCTATCTAGCTATCCAGCAAAGAAAAGAGTGTGTTGCCTCTCACTCGGCATGCAAAGAGATGAGCCGGAGGGCTTTGCTAGCGGCACGGTGCTCAGGGGGCCTAGAAGAGGACTCGGGACACAGTGTTCTTCCAGGGGACATGCTGAGGCGGCGGGGGTCCAGGGAAAGGCACACGAACATTCATGCACTACTTGCCTAAGGTTTCGTGGAAAGCCTCTGCACGCATCAGGGCGTGGATGGAATACCTGAACCTTCCTTGGGTCCTTGTGGAACAGCATAGTGTTCCCTTTATGTATGTAGGGCGCCGGGAGGCCTCCTGCACGCTTCAGAAAACAGAGTGTTTCTCTAGGAGAGCTCCCTTTCCCTCACATAGCCTTTCTACTTGTGAAGAGAACACGAGCAGCCACACTGTGTCTCAGGACACTTTGAGGCCGCACTCTCAGCTCTCCCGCTGGCAAAGTAATGCTCTTGGCTCTAGGTAACCAATATCAAAATCGAACCCAGCGCATGCACCCGGAGTTTCTGACCAACCAAGAGAGACTCAAGCAGCACGCTGGACCTTCCCTGATAAAACTTTGGCGCCAAGGGGGTCCTGCATGGGCTGAATGGCTTCAAGGACATAATTCCCGGGGATAGGCCAAATGGTCCTTGTAGCTCAGAAAAGCCGAGGTAGCGTTCAGGGGCAAACTGTACGTTTGTCGGGCTGCCTCTGTAGTCGGCCTTCTGCTTGGCAGAGAGAGACGGCGGGTAAGGGTTCCCAGTATGACCAATAAACACAGCGTTTTTTCGTGGCAGCAGTGGTTCAGCAGTGGGGACCTTTTGCATTACACCTGAGACCTGCTAGGCCTGTGTTCGGGAGGCCTGTTGAAAGCCTGGCAATCTCCATGGGCAACGAAGAGAGAGCAGAGCGTTGCCTTTCCTTCTTCATGCAGAGAAATGATGCGAAGGGCCTAGGGACCTGTGTTTGGTTAGGTCACCTAAGAAGAGACATTGGGTACACAGCGTTTTTCCACGCCCAGGTGGTGAGGACCCAGGAGTCCTAGGAGTCCTGAACGGCACACGAGCGTTAAGCCACTGCCATGACTAAGGCTTCTGGGCAAATGCTGCATGCCTGCCAGCATTGTGGATGCCGTCCTGGACTTTGCTTTGATCTGCGTGATCAGTGTAGAGCGCCCTTTATGTAAAGGGGCCTCTGGCATGCCTCAGGCAAGGAAGTGGAAACACCTTTTGTCTTTCCTGTAAAGCACCCTTTCCTTTGAGACCCATTCCAGCACGCAAGGAAGGACTCGCAGAACGCCGTATGTAGGCACCTTGGAGGCTACGAGGATTCCTCGTTCAACTAGGGAATTCCTCCGTTTCTCATAAGGTCCCAGAATCAAAGTTGAACCCAGCCCACGTACGTGTCGTTTCTGAAGAACCAAAAGAGGCACCAGAAGCACTGTGCTACCTTCTCAGAATAATGTTTTATTTAGGCAGGGAGATTTGCACTGTGCGAATGACCTAAGCGATTTAAGGCGCTAGGGAGGTCTAGGTGGCCTTGAACCTGCCAAAAGACTAGCAGGGCTCAGGAGGAGAGTGTTGCTTTTCCCGGCTGCATCTAAAAGTCGTGTTTCTGCTTGGCAGAGAGAGAGACGGCAGGTGTGTAAAGGGAGAAGGAACACGAAGCACAGAGTTGTTTCACTGCAGCTCAGGGTCAGCCCTGAGAGCCACTGGCATTACACCGAGGACTCTCCAGAACTCTGGTCGGGGCACATTTGGAAGATTTGTCAGTCTATCGATCCAACGAAGAAAACACTGCCTTGCCTTTCACAGCGCACTCAAAGAGACGATCCGGAGTACCCAGGTAGCGGCACGGTGCTCAGTCGGCCAAGAAGAGTCACTGAGCACACAGCGTTCTTCCAAGGGACGCGGTGAGGCGGCGGGAGTCCTAGGAAGGGCACACTGGCCTTAATGCCCTACTTTCCCTACCGGGGTCATGGAAATCGTTTGTACACGGCCACCCGTGGATGGAAACCCGGACATTACGTTGAGCCTGGGGGACAGGTCTGGTTTCCCCGTTATGTGAAGAGGGCTGCTGGAGGCCTCCTGCCACGAATAGGAAACACTGTGTTAATCGAGGAAAGCTGCCTTTCCCTCAGTCGGCATTGCCACTGTGAAGAGATGACGGGCAACAGCATTGGTTTTCACTGAAATTTGAGGCCGCAGGTGGCCTGCTTTCCCGTTGGGAAAATAACGCTTTCCTCCTTAGGTCCCTATGCCAGACTTGGCACACAGCCCATGTACGGGTAGTTTCTGAGCAACGAAAAGAGACTCACGCCGCACCCTGGACCTTCCCTGATAAAACTCTGGCACGAAGGGAGTTCTGCTTGGGCTGAGTGGCGTGACCGACATAATTCCTTGGCTTAGGCCAAAGCGTCCTTTTCTCTTACAGAAGCTTAGGCAGTGTTGCAGGGGCAACAAGTCCGTGTGTCAGGCTGCATCTAAAGTCGACTGTCTGCTTGGCGAGCGAGGGCAGGTTGGCGTTCCCAGGATGAACAGCAAGCAGAGGGTTTTTTTCATTGCAGTTCTGGTTCAGCAGCGGGGACCACTTGCAGTACACCTAAGACCTGCTAGACCTGTGCTCGGGAGGACTTTTGAAAGACTGGCAATCCAACTGTGCGACCAAGAGAGCGGAGTTTTGCCTTTCACTCTTCATTCCAAGAGATGATCCGAAGGGCCTAGGTCCCTGTATGTTGGTAGGTCGCCTAAGAAGTGGCATCCGGTACACACTGTGTTTCCATGAGACGTGGTGAGGACGCGGGAGTCCCAGGAGTCCTGAAAAGCACACTAGCGTGTAGCCACTGCTTTGAGTGAGGCTTGCTGGGAAATGCTGCCTGCCTGCCCGGCGCTGTGGATGCAATGCCCGGACCTTGCCTTCAGCTTGGCGCTCAGCGTAGTTTTCCTTTCATGTGCAGGCGAGCCTGGGATGCCTCTGGAGTGGAAGTGGAAACACGCTCTGTCTCTCAAGAAAAGCCCACTTTCCTTCCAAAGACATGCCAGCATGCAAGCGTGGGCTGACAGAGCACTGTATTCCAGGCAGCTTTCACGTTGAACCATCCTTCTTTCCAGTTGGGAGGTACTAGAGTGCTCTGAAGGTCCCAATCTCAAAGTTGAACACAGCCCACGTACGTATAGGTTCTCCCGAACCGAAAGGGACCCAAGGAGGACTGCGGCACCTCCTCTGAATAACTTTGTAGCCGGGGTGTGGCGCACTGTGCGAATGGCACGAAATATTAGAGGGGCTAGGTCGAGTGAGTTAGGTGTCCCTGCCGCTGCCAAAAGCCTAGCAGTGTGCAGGGGGAAACCGTCCCTTTTCCAGACTGCATCTAAAGTCGAGTTACTGCTCGCCAGAAAGAGCCGGTAGCTAAGTACACCCAGAAAGAACGCTACGCACCGGCTTTCTCCTTGCTCCTCAGCGGCAGCACTGAGAGATACATTAGGCATTACACCTAAGACCTTCTACACCTCTGTTCAGGGAGCACTTTTGAATGTCTTGGCTATCTAGCTATCCAGCAAAGAAAAGAGTGTGTTGCCTCTCACTCGGCATGCAAAGAGATGAGCCGGAGGGCTTTGCTAGCGGCACGGTGCTCAGGGGGCCTAGAAGAGGACTCGGGACACAGTGTTCTTCCAGGGGACATGCTGAGGCGGCGGGGGTCCAGGGAAAGGCACACGAACATTCATGCACTACTTGCCTAAGGTTTCGTGGAAAGCCTCTGCACGCATCAGGGCGTGGATGGAATACCTGAACCTTCCTTGGGTCCTTGTGGAACAGCATAGTGTTCCCTTTATGTATGTAGGGCGCCGGGAGGCCTCCTGCACGCTTCAGAAAACAGAGTGTTTCTCTAGGAGAGCTCCCTTTCCCTCACATAGCCTTTCTACTTGTGAAGAGAACACGAGCAGCCACACTGTGTCTCAGGACACTTTGAGGCCGCACTCTCAGCTCTCCCGCTGGCAAAGTAATGCTCTTGGCTCTAGGTAACCAATATCAAAATCGAACCCAGCGCATGCACCCGGAGTTTCTGACCAACCAAGAGAGACTCAAGCAGCACGCTGGACCTTCCCTGATAAAACTTTGGCGCCAAGGGGGTCCTGCATGGGCTGAATGGCTTCAAGGACATAATTCCCGGGGATAGGCCAAATGGTCCTTGTAGCTCAGAAAAGCCGAGGTAGCGTTCAGGGGCAAACTGTACGTTTGTCGGGCTGCCTCTGTAGTCGGCCTTCTGCTTGGCAGAGAGAGACGGCGGGTAAGGGTTCCCAGTATGACCAATAAACACAGCGTTTTTTCGTGGCAGCAGTGGTTCAGCAGTGGGGACCTTTTGCATTACACCTGAGACCTGCTAGGCCTGTGTTCGGGAGGCCTGTTGAAAGCCTGGCAATCTCCATGGGCAACGAAGAGAGAGCAGAGCGTTGCCTTTCCTTCTTCATGCAGAGAAATGATGCGAAGGGCCTAGGGACCTGTGTTTGGTTAGGTCACCTAAGAAGAGACATTGGGTACACAGTGTTTTTCCACGCCCAGGTGGTGAGGACCCAGGAGTCCTAGGAGTCCTGAACGGCACACGAGCGTTAAGCCACTGCCATGACTAAGGCTTCTGGGCAAATGCTGCATGCCTGCCAGCATTGTGGATGCCATCCTGGACTTTGCTTTGATCTGCGTGATCAGTGTAGAGCGCCCTTTATGTAAAGGGGCCTCTGGCATGCCTCAGGCAAGGAAGTGGAAACACCTTTTGTCTTTCCTGTAAAGCACCCTTTCCTTTGAGACCCATTCCAGCACGCAAGGAAGGACTCGCAGAACGCCGTATGTAGGCACCTTGGAGGCTACGAGGATTCCTCGTTCAACTAGGGAATTCCTCCGTTTCTCATAAGGTCCCAGAATCAAAGTTGAACCCAGCCCACGTACGTGTCGTTTCTGAAGAACCAAAAGAGGCACCAGAAGCACTGTGCTACCTTCTCAGAATAATGTTTTATTTAGGCAGGGAGATTTGCACTGTGCGAATGACCTAAGCGATTTAAGGCGCTAGGGAGGTCTAGGTGGCCTTGAACCTGCCAAAAGACTAGCAGGGCTCAGGAGGAGAGTGTTGCTTTTCCCGGCTGCATCTAAAAGTCGTGTTTCTGCTTGGCAGAGAGAGAGACGGCAGGTGTGTAAAGGGAGAAGGAACACGAAGCACAGAGTTGTTTCACTGCAGCTCAGGGTCAGCCCTGAGAGCCACTGGCATTACACCGAGGACTCTCCAGAACTCTGGTCGGGGCACATTTGGAAGATTTGTCAGTCTATCGATCCAACGAAGAAAACACTGCCTTGCCTTTCACAGCGCACTCAAAGAGACGATCCGGAGTACCCAGGTAGCGGCACGGTGCTCAGTCGGCCAAGAAGAGTCACTGAGCACACAGCGTTCTTCCAAGGGACGCGGTGAGGCGGCGGGAGTCCTAGGAAGGGCACACTGGCCTTAATGCCCTACTTTCCCTACCGGGGTCATGGAAATCGTTTGTACACGGCCACCCGTGGATGGAAACCCGGACATTACGTTGAGCCTGGGGGACAGGTCTGGTTTCCCCGTTATGTGAAGAGGGCTGCTGGAGGCCTCCTGCCACGAATAGGAAACACTGTGTTAATCGAGGAAAGCTGCCTTTCCCTCAGTCGGCATTGCCACTGTGAAGAGATGACGGGCAACAGCATTGGTTTTCACTGAAATTTGAGGCCGCAGGTGGCCTGCTTTCCCGTTGGGAAAATAACGCTTTCCTCCTTAGGTCCCTATGCCAGACTTGGCACACAGCCCATGTACGGGTAGTTTCTGAGCAACGAAAAGAGACTCACGCCGCACCCTGGACCTTCCCTGATAAAACTCTGGCACGAAGGGAGTTCTGCTTGGGCTGAGTGGCGTGACCGACATAATTCCTTGGCTTAGGCCAAAGCGTCCTTTTCTCTTACAGAAGCTTAGGCAGTGTTGCAGGGGCAACAAGTCCGTGTGTCAGGCTGCATCTAAAGTCGACTGTCTGCTTGGCGAGCGAGGGCAGGTTGGCGTTCCCAGGATGAACAGCAAGCAGAGGGTTTTTTTCATTGCAGTTCTGGTTCAGCAGCGGGGACCACTTGCAGTACACCTAAGACCTGCTAGACCTGTGCTCGGGAGGACTTTTGAAAGACTGGCAATCCAACTGTGCGACCAAGAGAGCGGAGTTTTGCCTTTCACTCTTCATTCCAAGAGATGATCCGAAGGGCCTAGGTCCCTGTATGTTGGTAGGTCGCCTAAGAAGTGGCATCCGGTACACACTGTGTTTCCATGAGACGTGGTGAGGACGCGGGAGTCCCAGGAGTCCTGAAAAGCACACTAGCGTGTAGCCACTGCTTTGAGTGAGGCTTGCTGGGAAATGCTGCCTGCCTGCCCGGCGCTGTGGATGCAATGCCCGGACCTTGCCTTCAGCTTGGCGCTCAGCGTAGTTTTCCTTTCATGTGCAGGCGAGCCTGGGATGCCTCTGGAGTGGAAGTGGAAACACGCTCTGTCTCTCAAGAAAAGCCCACTTTCCTTCCAAAGACATGCCAGCATGCAAGCGTGGGCTGACAGAGCACTGTATTCCAGGCAGCTTTCACGTTGAACCATCCTTCTTTCCAGTTGGGAGGTACTAGAGTGCTCTGAAGGTCCCAATCTCAAAGTTGAACACAGCCCACGTACGTATAGGTTCTCCCGAACCGAAAGGGACCCAAGGAGGACTGCGGCACCTCCTCTGAATAACTTTGTAGCCGGGGTGTGGCGCACTGTGCGAATGGCACGAAATATTAGAGGGGCTAGGTCGAGTGAGTTAGGTGTCCCTGCCGCTGCCAAAAGCCTAGCAGTGTGCAGGGGGAAACCGTCCCTTTTCCAGACTGCATCTAAAGTCGAGTTACTGCTCGCCAGAAAGAGCCGGTAGCTAAGTACACCCAGAAAGAACGCTACGCACCGGCTTTCTCCTTGCTCCTCAGCGGCAGCACTGAGAGATACATTAGGCATTACACCTAAGACCTTCTACACCTCTGTTCAGGGAGCACTTTTGAATGTCTTGGCTATCTAGCTATCCAGCAAAGAAAAGAGTGTGTTGCCTCTCACTCGGCATGCAAAGAGATGAGCCGGAGGGCTTTGCTAGCGGCACGGTGCTCAGGGGGCCTAGAAGAGGACTCGGGACACAGTGTTCTTCCAGGGGACATGCTGAGGCGGCGGGGGTCCAGGGAAAGGCACACGAACATTCATGCACTACTGGCCTAAGGTTTCGTGGAAAGCCTCTGCACGCATCAGGGCGTGGATGGAATACCTGAACCTTCCTTGGGTCCTTGTGGAACAGCATAGTGTTCCCTTTATGTATGTAGGGCGCCGGGAGGCCTCCTGCACGCTTCAGAAAACAGAGTGTTTCTCTAGGAGAGCTCCCTTTCCCTCACATAGCCTTTCTACTTGTGAAGAGAACACGAGCAGCCACACTGTGTCTCAGGACACTTTGAGGCCGCACTCTCAGCTCTCCCGCTGGCAAAGTAATGCTCTTGGCTCTAGGTAACCAATATCAAAATCGAACCCAGCGCATGCACCCGGAGTTTCTGACCAACCAAGAGAGACTCAAGCAGCACGCTGGACCTTCCCTGATAAAACTTTGGCGCCAAGGGGGTCCTGCATGGGCTGAATGGCTTCAAGGACATAATTCCCGGGGATAGGCCAAATGGTCCTTGTAGCTCAGAAAAGCCGAGGTAGCGTTCAGGGGCAAACTGTACGTTTGTCGGGCTGCCTCTGTAGTCGGCCTTCTGCTTGGCAGAGAGAGACGGCGGGTAAGGGTTCCCAGTATGACCAATAAACACAGCGTTTTTTCGTGGCAGCAGTGGTTCAGCAGTGGGGACCTTTTGCATTACACCTGAGACCTGCTAGGCCTGTGTTCGGGAGGCCTGTTGAAAGCCTGGCAATCTCCATGGGCAACGAAGAGAGAGCAGAGCGTTGCCTTTCCTTCTTCATGCAGAGAAATGATGCGAAGGGCCTAGGGACCTGTGTTTGGTTAGGTCACCTAAGAAGAGACATTGGGTACACAGCGTTTTTCCACGCCCAGGTGGTGAGGACCCAGGAGTCCTAGGAGTCCTGAACGGCACACGAGCGTTAAGCCACTGCCATGACTAAGGCTTCTGGGCAAATGCTGCATGCCTGCCAGCATTGTGGATGCCGTCCTGGACTTTGCTTTGATCTGCGTGATCAGTGTAGAGCGCCCTTTATGTAAAGGGGCCTCTGGCATGCCTCAGGCAAGGAAGTGGAAACACCTTTTGTCTTTCCTGTAAAGCACCCTTTCCTTTGAGACCCATTCCAGCACGCAAGGAAGGACTCGCAGAACGCCGTATGTAGGCACCTTGGAGGCTACGAGGATTCCTCGTTCAACTAGGGAATTCCTCCGTTTCTCATAAGGTCCCAGAATCAAAGTTGAACCCAGCCCACGTACGTGTCGTTTCTGAAGAACCAAAAGAGGCACCAGAAGCACTGTGCTACCTTCTCAGAATAATGTTTTATTTAGGCAGGGAGATTTGCACTGTGCGAATGACCTAAGCGATTTAAGGCGCTAGGGAGGTCTAGGTGGCCTTGAACCTGCCAAAAGACTAGCAGGGCTCAGGAGGAGAGTGTTGCTTTTCCCGGCTGCATCTAAAAGTCGTGTTTCTGCTTGGCAGAGAGAGAGACGGCAGGTGTGTAAAGGGAGAAGGAACACGAAGCACAGAGTTGTTTCACTGCAGCTCAGGGTCAGCCCTGAGAGCCACTGGCATTACACCAAGGACTCTCCAGAACTCTGGTCGGGGCACATTTGAAAGATTTGTCAGTCTATCGATCCAACGAAGAAAACACTGCCTTGCCTTT
The DNA here is from genome assembly GCF_965194825.1 of Balaenoptera physalus. Classification (NCBI taxonomy): domain Eukaryota; kingdom Metazoa; phylum Chordata; class Mammalia; order Artiodactyla; family Balaenopteridae; genus Balaenoptera; species Balaenoptera physalus. The sequence goes on along the minus strand of NW_028124330.1, from coordinate 32,530 downwards.
CACAGCGCACTCAAAGAGACGATCCGGAGTACCCAGGTAGCGGCACGGTGCTCAGTCGGCCAAGAAGAGTCACTGAGCACACAGCGTTCTTCCAAGGGACGCGGTGAGGCGGCGGGAGTCCTAGGAAGGGCACACTGGCCTTAATGCCCTACTTTCCCTACCGGGGTCATGGAAATCGTTTGTACACGGCCACCCGTGGATGGAAACCCGGACATTACGTTGAGCCTGGGGGACAGGTCTGGTTTCCCCGTTATGTGAAGAGGGCTGCTGGAGGCCTCCTGCCACGAATAGGAAACACTGTGTTAATCGAGGAAAGCTGCCTTTCCCTCAGTCGGCATTGCCACTGTGAAGAGATGACGGGCAACAGCATTGGTTTTCACTGAAATTTGAGGCCGCAGGTGGCCTGCTTTCCCGTTGGGAAAATAACGCTTTCCTCCTTAGGTCCCTATGCCAGACTTGGCACACAGCCCATGTACGGGTAGTTTCTGAGCAACGAAAAGAGACTCACGCCGCACCCTGGACCTTCCCTGATAAAACTCTGGCACGAAGGGAGTTCTGCTTGGGCTGAGTGGCGTGACCGACATAATTCCTTGGCTTAGGCCAAAGCGTCCTTTTCTCTTACAGAAGCTTAGGCAGTGTTGCAGGGGCAACAAGTCCGTGTGTCAGGCTGCATCTAAAGTCGACTGTCTGCTTGGCGAGCGAGGGCAGGTTGGCGTTCCCAGGATGAACAGCAAGCAGAGGGTTTTTTTCATTGCAGTTCTGGTTCAGCAGCGGGGACCACTTGCAGTACACCTAAGACCTGCTAGACCTGTGCTCGGGAGGACTTTTGAAAGACTGGCAATCCAACTGTGCGACCAAGAGAGCGGAGTTTTGCCTTTCACTCTTCATTCCAAGAGATGATCCGAAGGGCCTAGGTCCCTGTATGTTGGTAGGTCGCCTAAGAAGTGGCATCCGGTACACACTGTGTTTCCATGAGACGTGGTGAGGACGCGGGAGTCCCAGGAGTCCTGAAAAGCACACTAGCGTGTAGCCACTGCTTTGAGTGAGGCTTGCTGGGAAATGCTGCCTGCCTGCCCGGCGCTGTGGATGCAATGCCCGGACCTTGCCTTCAGCTTGGCGCTCAGCGTAGTTTTCCTTTCATGTGCAGGCGAGCCTGGGATGCCTCTGGAGTGGAAGTGGAAACACGCTCTGTCTCTCAAGAAAAGCCCACTTTCCTTCCAAAGACATGCCAGCATGCAAGCGTGGGCTGACAGAGCACTGTATTCCAGGCAGCTTTCACGTTGAACCATCCTTCTTTCCAGTTGGGAGGTACTAGAGTGCTCTGAAGGTCCCAATCTCAAAGTTGAACACAGCCCACGTACGTATAGGTTCTCCCGAACCGAAAGGGACCCAAGGAGGACTGCGGCACCTCCTCTGAATAACTTTGTAGCCGGGGTGTGGCGCACTGTGCGAATGGCACGAAATATTAGAGGGGCTAGGTCGAGTGAGTTAGGTGTCCCTGCCGCTGCCAAAAGCCTAGCAGTGTGCAGGGGGAAACCGTCCCTTTTCCAGACTGCATCTAAAGTCGAGTTACTGCTCGCCAGAAAGAGCCGGTAGCCAAGTACACCCAGAAAGAACGCTACGCACCGGCTTTCTCCTTGCTCCTCAGCGGCAGCACTGAGAGATACATTAGGCATTACACCTAAGACCTTCTACACCTCTGTTCAGGGAGCACTTTTGAATGTCTTGGCTATCTAGCTATCCAGCAAAGAAAAGAGTGTGTTGCCTCTCACTCGGCATGCAAAGAGATGAGCCGGAGGGCTTTGCTAGCGGCACGGTGCTCAGGGGGCCTAGAAGAGGACTCGGGACACAGTGTTCTTCCAGGGGACATGCTGAGGCGGCGGGGGTCCAGGGAAAGGCACACGAACATTCATGCACTACTGGCCTAAGGTTTCGTGGAAAGCCTCTGCACGCATCAGGGCGTGGATGGAATACCTGAACCTTCCTTGGGTCCTTGTGGAACAGCATAGTGTTCCCTTTATGTATGTAGGGCGCCGGGAGGCCTCCTGCACGCTTCAGAAAACAGAGTGTTTCTCTAGGAGAGCTCCCTTTCCCTCACATAGCCTTTCTACTTGTGAAGAGAACACGAGCAGCCACACTGTGTCTCAGGACACTTTGAGGCCGCACTCTCAGCTCTCCCGCTGGCAAAGTAATGCTCTTGGCTCTAGGTAACCAATATCAAAATCGAACCCAGCGCATGCACCCGGAGTTTCTGACCAACCAAGAGAGACTCAAGCAGCACGCTGGACCTTCCCTGATAAAACTTTGGCGCCAAGGGGGTCCTGCATGGGCTGAATGGCTTCAAGGACATAATTCCCGGGGATAGGCCAAATGGTCCTTGTAGCTCAGAAAAGCCGAGGTAGCGTTCAGGGGCAAACTGTACGTTTGTCGGGCTGCCTCTGTAGTCGGCCTTCTGCTTGGCAGAGAGAGACGGCGGGTAAGGGTTCCCAGTATGACCAATAAACACAGCGTTTTTTCGTGGCAGCAGTGGTTCAGCAGTGGGGACCTTTTGCATTACACCTGAGACCTGCTAGGCCTGTGTTCGGGAGGCCTGTTGAAAGCCTGGCAATCTCCATGGGCAACGAAGAGAGAGCAGAGCGTTGCCTTTCCTTCTTCATGCAGAGAAATGATGCGAAGGGCCTAGGGACCTGTGTTTGGTTAGGTCACCTAAGAAGAGACATTGGGTACACAGCGTTTTTCCACGCCCAGGTGGTGAGGACCCAGGAGTCCTAGGAGTCCTGAACGGCACACGAGCGTTAAGCCACTGCCATGACTAAGGCTTCTGGGCAAATGCTGCATGCCTGCCAGCATTGTGGATGCCGTCCTGGACTTTGCTTTGATCTGCGTGATCAGTGTAGAGCGCCCTTTATGTAAAGGGGCCTCTGGCATGCCTCAGGCAAGGAAGTGGAAACACCTTTTGTCTTTCCTGTAAAGCACCCTTTCCTTTGAGACCCATTCCAGCACGCAAGGAAGGACTCGCAGAACGCCGTATGTAGGCACCTTGGAGGCTACGAGGATTCCTCGTTCAACTAGGGAATTCCTCCGTTTCTCATAAGGTCCCAGAATCAAAGTTGAACCCAGCCCACGTACGTGTCGTTTCTGAAGAACCAAAAGAGGCACCAGAAGCACTGTGCTACCTTCTCAGAATAATGTTTTATTTAGGCAGGGAGATTTGCACTGTGCGAATGACCTAAGCGATTTAAGGCGCTAGGGAGGTCTAGGTGGCCTTGAACCTGCCAAAAGACTAGCAGGGCTCAGGAGGAGAGTGTTGCTTTTCCCGGCTGCATCTAAAAGTCGTGTTTCTGCTTGGCAGAGAGAGAGACGGCAGGTGTGTAAAGGGAGAAGGAACACGAAGCACAGAGTTGTTTCACTGCAGCTCAGGGTCAGCCCTGAGAGCCACTGGCATTACACCGAGGACTCTCCAGAACTCTGGTCGGGGCACATTTGGAAGATTTGTCAGTCTATCGATCCAACGAAGAAAACACTGCCTTGCCTTTCACAGCGCACTCAAAGAGACGATCCGGAGTACCCAGGTAGCGGCACGGTGCTCAGTCGGCCAAGAAGAGTCACTGAGCACACAGCGTTCTTCCAAGGGACGCGGTGAGGCGGCGGGAGTCCTAGGAAGGGCACACTGGCCTTAATGCCCTACTTTCCCTACCGGGGTCATGGAAATCGTTTGTACACGGCCACCCGTGGATGGAAACCCGGACATTACGTTGAGCCTGGGGGACAGGTCTGGTTTCCCCGTTATGTGAAGAGGGCTGCTGGAGGCCTCCTGCCACGAATAGGAAACACTGTGTTAATCGAGGAAAGCTGCCTTTCCCTCAGTCGGCATTGCCACTGTGAAGAGATGACGGGCAACAGCATTGGTTTTCACTGAAATTTGAGGCCGCAGGTGGCCTGCTTTCCCGTTGGGAAAATAACGCTTTCCTCCTTAGGTCCCTATGCCAGACTTGGCACACAGCCCATGTACGGGTAGTTTCTGAGCAACGAAAAGAGACTCACGCCGCACCCTGGACCTTCCCTGATAAAACTCTGGCACGAAGGGAGTTCTGCTTGGGCTGAGTGGCGTGACCGACATAATTCCTTGGCTTAGGCCAAAGCGTCCTTTTCTCTTACAGAAGCTTAGGCAGTGTTGCAGGGGCAACAAGTCCGTGTGTCAGGCTGCATCTAAAGTCGACTGTCTGCTTGGCGAGCGAGGGCAGGTTGGCGTTCCCAGGATGAACAGCAAGCAGAGGGTTTTTTTCATTGCAGTTCTGGTTCAGCAGCGGGGACCACTTGCAGTACACCTAAGACCTGCTAGACCTGTGCTCGGGAGGACTTTTGAAAGACTGGCAATCCAACTGTGCGACCAAGAGAGCGGTGTTTTGCCTTTCACTCTTCATTCCAAGAGATGATCCGAAGGGCCTAGGTCCCTGTATGTTGGTAGGTCGCCTAAGAAGTGGCATCCGGTACACACTGTGTTTCCATGAGACGTGGTGAGGACGCGGGAGTCCCAGGAGTCCTGAAAAGCACACTAGCGTGTAGCCACTGCTTTGAGTGAGGCTTGCTGGGAAATGCTGCCTGCCTGCCCGGCGCTGTGGATGCAATGCCCGGACCTTGCCTTCAGCTTGGCGCTCAGCGTAGTTTTCCTTTCATGTGCAGGCGAGCCTGGGATGCCTCTGGAGTGGAAGTGGAAACACGCTCTGTCTCTCAAGAAAAGCCCACTTTCCTTCCAAAGACATGCCAGCATGCAAGCGTGGGCTGACAGAGCACTGTATTCCAGGCAGCTTTCACGTTGAACCATCCTTCTTTCCAGTTGGGAGGTACTAGAGTGCTCTGAAGGTCCCAATCTCAAAGTTGAACACAGCCCACGTACGTATAGGTTCTCCCGAACCGAAAGGGACCCAAGGAGGACTGCGGCACCTCCTCTGAATAACTTTGTAGCCGGGGTGTGGCGCACTGTGCGAATGGCACGAAATATTAGAGGGGCTAGGTCGAGTGAGTTAGGTGTCCCTGCCGCTGCCAAAAGCCTAGCAGTGTGCAGGGGGAAACCGTCCCTTTTCCAGACTGCATCTAAAGTCGAGTTACTGCTCGCCAGAAAGAGCCGGTAGCCAAGTACACCCAGAAAGAACGCTACGCACCGGCTTTCTCCTTGCTCCTCAGCGGCAGCACTGAGAGATACATTAGGCATTACACCTAAGACCTTCTACACCTCTGTTCAGGGAGCACTTTTGAATGTCTTGGCTATCTAGCTATCCAGCAAAGAAAAGAGTGTGTTGCCTCTCACTCGGCATGCAAAGAGATGAGCCGGAGGGCTTTGCTAGCGGCACGGTGCTCAGGGGGCCTAGAAGAGGACTCGGGACACAGTGTTCTTCCAGGGGACATGCTGAGGCGGCGGGGGTCCAGGGAAAGGCACACGAACATTCATGCACTACTGGCCTAAGGTTTCGTGGAAAGCCTCTGCACGCATCAGGGCGTGGATGGAATACCTGAACCTTCCTTGGGTCCTTGTGGAACAGCATAGTGTTCCCTTTATGTATGTAGGGCGCCGGGAGGCCTCCTGCACGCTTCAGAAAACAGAGTGTTTCTCTAGGAGAGCTCCCTTTCCCTCACATAGCCATTCTACTTGTGAAGAGAACACGAGCAGCCACACTGTGTCTCAGGACACTTTGAGGCCGCACTCTCAGCTCTCCCGCTGGCAAAGTAATGCTCTTGGCTCTAGGTAACCAATATCAAAATCGAACCCAGCGCATGCACCCGGAGTTTCTGACCAACCAAGAGAGACTCAAGCAGCACGCTGGACCTTCCCTGATAAAACTTTGGCGCCAAGGGGGTCCTGCATGGGCTGAATGGCTTCAAGGACATAATTCCCGGGGATAGGCCAAATGGTCCTTGTAGCTCAGAAAAGCCGAGGTAGCGTTCAGGGGCAAACTGTACGTTTGTCGGGCTGCCTCTGTAGTCGGCCTTCTGCTTGGCAGAGAGAGACGGCGGGTAAGGGTTCCCAGTATGACCAATAAACACAGCGTTTTTTCGTGGCAGCAGTGGTTCAGCAGTGGGGACCTTTTGCATTACACCTGAGACCTGCTAGGCCTGTGTTCGGGAGGCCTGTTGAAAGCCTGGCAATCTCCATGGGCAACGAAGAGAGAGCAGAGCGTTGCCTTTCCTTCTTCATGCAGAGAAATGATGCGAAGGGCCTAGGGACCTGTGTTTGGTTAGGTCACCTAAGAAGAGACATTGGGTACACAGCGTTTTTCCACGCCCAGGTGGTGAGGACCCAGGAGTCCTAGGAGTCCTGAACGGCACACGAGCGTTAAGCCACTGCCATGACTAAGGCTTCTGGGCAAATGCTGCATGCCTGCCAGCATTGTGGATGCCGTCCTGGACTTTGCTTTGATCTGCGTGATCAGTGTAGAGCGCCCTTTATGTAAAGGGGCCTCTGGCATGCCTCAGGCAAGGAAGTGGAAACACCTTTTGTCTTTCCTGTAAAGCACCCTTTCCTTTGAGACCCATTCCAGCACGCAAGGAAGGACTCGCAGAACGCCGTATGTAGGCACCTTGGAGGCTACGAGGATTCCTCGTTCAACTAGGGAATTCCTCCGTTTCTCATAAGGTCCCAGAATCAAAGTTGAACCCAGCCCACGTACGTGTCGTTTCTGAAGAACCAAAAGAGGCACCAGAAGCACTGTGCTACCTTCTCAGAATAATGTTTTATTTAGGCAGGGAGATTTGCACTGTGCGAATGACCTAAGCGATTTAAGGCGCTAGGGAGGTCTAGGTGGCCTTGAACCTGCCAAAAGACTAGCAGGGCTCAGGAGGAGAGTGTTGCTTTTCCCGGCTGCATCTAAAAGTCGTGTTTCTGCTTGGCAGAGAGAGAGACGGCAGGTGTGTAAAGGGAGAAGGAACACGAAGCACAGAGTTGTTTCACTGCAGCTCAGGGTCAGCCCTGAGAGCCACTGGCATTACACCGAGGACTCTCCAGAACTCTGGTCGGGGCACATTTGGAAGATTTGTCAGTCTATCGATCCAACGAAGAAAACACTGCCTTGCCTTTCACAGCGCACTCAAAGAGACGATCCGGAGTACCCAGGTAGCGGCACGGTGCTCAGTCGGCCAAGAAGAGTCACTGAGCACACAGCGTTCTTCCAAGGGACGCGGTGAGGCGGCGGGAGTCCTAGGAAGGGCACACTGGCCTTAATGCCCTACTTTCCCTACCGGGGTCATGGAAATCGTTTGTACACGGCCACCCGTGGATGGAAACCCGGACATTACGTTGAGCCTGGGGGACAGGTCTGGTTTCCCCGTTATGTGAAGAGGGCTGCTGGAGGCCTCCTGCCACGAATAGGAAACACTGTGTTAATCGAGGAAAGCTGCCTTTCCCTCAGTCGGCATTGCCACTGTGAAGAGATGACGGGCAACAGCATTGGTTTTCACTGAAATTTGAGGCCGCAGGTGGCCTGCTTTCCCGTTGGGAAAATAACGCTTTCCTCCTTAGGTCCCTATGCCAGACTTGGCACACAGCCCATGTACGGGTAGTTTCTGAGCAACGAAAAGAGACTCACGCCGCACCCTGGACCTTCCCTGATAAAACTCTGGCACGAAGGGAGTTCTGCTTGGGCTGAGTGGCGTGACCGACATAATTCCTTGGCTTAGGCCAAAGCGTCCTTTTCTCTTACAGAAGCTTAGGCAGTGTTGCAGGGGCAACAAGTCCGTGTGTCAGGCTGCATCTAAAGTCGACTGTCTGCTTGGCGAGCGAGGGCAGGTTGGCGTTCCCAGGATGAACAGCAAGCAGAGGGTTTTTTTCATTGCAGTTCTGGTTCAGCAGCGGGGACCACTTGCAGTACACCTAAGACCTGCTAGACCTGTGCTCGGGAGGACTTTTGAAAGACTGGCAATCCAACTGTGCGACCAAGAGAGCGGTGTTTTGCCTTTCACTCTTCATTCCAAGAGATGATCCGAAGGGCCTAGGTCCCTGTATGTTGGTAGGTCGCCTAAGAAGTGGCATCCGGTACACACTGTGTTTCCATGAGACGTGGTGAGGACGCGGGAGTCCCAGGAGTCCTGAAAAGCACACTAGCGTGTAGCCACTGCTTTGAGTGAGGCTTGCTGGGAAATGCTGCCTGCCTGCCCGGCGCTGTGGATGCAATGCCCGGACCTTGCCTTCAGCTTGGCGCTCAGCGTAGTTTTCCTTTCATGTGCAGGCGAGCCTGGGATGCCTCTGGAGTGGAAGTGGAAACACGCTCTGTCTCTCAAGAAAAGCCCACTTTCCTTCCAAAGACATGCCAGCATGCAAGCGTGGGCTGACAGAGCACTGTATTCCAGGCAGCTTTCACGTTGAACCATCCTTCTTTCCAGTTGGGAGGTACTAGAGTGCTCTGAAGGTCCCAATCTCAAAGTTGAACACAGCCCACGTACGTATAGGTTCTCCCGAACCGAAAGGGACCCAAGGAGGACTGCGGCACCTCCTCTGAATAACTTTGTAGCCGGGGTGTGGCGCACTGTGCGAATGGCACGAAATATTAGAGGGGCTAGGTCGAGTGAGTTAGGTGTCCCTGCCGCTGCCAAAAGCCTAGCAGTGTGCAGGGGGAAACCGTCCCTTTTCCAGACTGCATCTAAAGTCGAGTTACTGCTCGCCAGAAAGAGCCGGTAGCCAAGTACACCCAGAAAGAACGCTACGCACCGGCTTTCTCCTTGCTCCTCAGCGGCAGCACTGAGAGATACATTAGGCATTACACCTAAGACCTTCTACACCTCTGTTCAGGGAGCACTTTTGAATGTCTTGGCTATCTAGCTATCCAGCAAAGAAAAGAGTGTGTTGCCTCTCACTCGGCATGCAAAGAGATGAGCCGGAGGGCTTTGCTAGCGGCACGGTGCTCAGGGGGCCTAGAAGAGGACTCGGGACACAGTGTTCTTCCAGGGGACATGCTGAGGCGGCGGGGGTCCAGGGAAAGGCACACGAACATTCATGCACTACTGGCCTAAGGTTTCGTGGAAAGCCTCTGCACGCATCAGGGCGTGGATGGAATACCTGAACCTTCCTTGGGTCCTTGTGGAACAGCATAGTGTTCCCTTTATGTATGTAGGGCGCCGGGAGGCCTCCTGCACGCTTCAGAAAACAGAGTGTTTCTCTAGGAGAGCTCCCTTTCCCTCACATAGCCATTCTACTTGTGAAGAGAACACGAGCAGCCACACTGTGTCTCAGGACACTTTGAGGCCGCACTCTCAGCTCTCCCGCTGGCAAAGTAATGCTCTTGGCTCTAGGTAACCAATATCAAAATCGAACCCAGCGCATGCACCCGGAGTTTCTGACCAACCAAGAGAGACTCAAGCAGCACGCTGGACCTTCCCTGATAAAACTTTGGCGCCAAGGGGGTCCTGCATGGGCTGAATGGCTTCAAGGACATAATTCCCGGGGATAGGCCAAATGGTCCTTGTAGCTCAGAAAAGCCGAGGTAGCGTTCAGGGGCAAACTGTACGTTTGTCGGGCTGCCTCTGTAGTCGGCCTTCTGCTTGGCAGAGAGAGACGGCGGGTAAGGGTTCCCAGTATGACCAATAAACACAGCGTTTTTTCGTGGCAGCAGTGGTTCAGCAGTGGGGACCTTTTGCATTACACCTGAGACCTGCTAGGCCTGTGTTCGGGAGGCCTGTTGAAAGCCTGGCAATCTCCATGGGCAACGAAGAGAGAGCAGAGCGTTGCCTTTCCTTCTTCATGCAGAGAAATGATGCGAAGGGCCTAGGGACCTGTGTTTGGTTAGGTCACCTAAGAAGAGACATTGGGTACACAGCGTTTTTCCACGCCCAGGTGGTGAGGACCCAGGAGTCCTAGGAGTCCTGAACGGCACACGAGCGTTAAGCCACTGCCATGACTAAGGCTTCTGGGCAAATGCTGCATGCCTGCCAGCATTGTGGATGCCGTCCTGGACTTTGCTTTGATCTGCGTGATCAGTGTAGAGCGCCCTTTATGTAAAGGGGCCTCTGGCATGCCTCAGGCAAGGAAGTGGAAACACCTTTTGTCTTTCCTGTAAAGCACCCTTTCCTTTGAGACCCATTCCAGCACGCAAGGAAGGACTCGCAGAACGCCGTATGTAGGCACCTTGGAGGCTACGAGGATTCCTCGTTCAACTAGGGAATTCCTCCGTTTCTCATAAGGTCCCAGAATCAAAGTTGAACCCAGCCCACGTACGTGTCGTTTCTGAAGAACCAAAAGAGGCACCAGAAGCACTGTGCTACCTTCTCAGAATAATGTTTTATTTAGGCAGGGAGATTTGCACTGTGCGAATGACCTAAGCGATTTAAGGCGCTAGGGAGGTCTAGGTGGCCTTGAACCTGCCAAAAGACTAGCAGGGCTCAGGAGGAGAGTGTTGCTTTTCCCGGCTGCATCTAAAAGTCGTGTTTCTGCTTGGCAGAGAGAGAGACGGCAGGTGTGTAAAGGGAGAAGGAACACGAAGCACAGAGTTGTTTCACTGCAGCTCAGGGTCAGCCCTGAGAGCCACTGGCATTACACCGAGGACTCTCCAGAACTCTGGTCGGGGCACATTTGGAAGATTTGTCAGTCTATCGATCCAACGAAGAAAACACTGCCTTGCCTTTCACAGCGCACTCAAAGAGACGATCCGGAGTACCCAGGTAGCGGCACGGTGCTCAGTCGGCCAAGAAGAGTCACTGAGCACACAGCGTTCTTCCAAGGGACGCGGTGAGGCGGCGGGAGTCCTAGGAAGGGCACACTGGCCTTAATGCCCTACTTTCCCTACCGGGGTCATGGAAATCGTTTGTACACGGCCACCCGTGGATGGAAACCCGGACATTACGTTGAGCCTGGGGGACAGGTCTGGTTTCCCCGTTATGTGAAGAGGGCTGCTGGAGGCCTCCTGCCACGAATAGGAAACACTGTGTTAATCGAGGAAAGCTGCCTTTCCCTCAGTCGGCATTGCCACTGTGAAGAGATGACGGGCAACAGCATTGGTTTTCACTGAAATTTGAGGCCGCAGGTGGCCTGCTTTCCCGTTGGGAAAATAACGCTTTCCTCCTTAGGTCCCTATGCCAGACTTGGCACACAGCCCATGTACGGGTAGTTTCTGAGCAATGAAAAGAGACTCACGCCGCACCCTGGACCTTCCCTGATAAAACTCTGGCACGAAGGGAGTTCTGCTTGGGCTGAGTGGCGTGACCGACATAATTCCTTGGCTTAGGCCAAAGCGTCCTTTTCTCTTACAGAAGCTTAGGCAGTGTTGCAGGGGCAACAAGTCCGTGTGTCAGGCTGCATCTAAAGTCGACTGTCTGCTTGGCGAGCGAGGGCAGGTTGGCGTTCCCAGGATGAACAGCAAGCAGAGGGTTTTTTTCATTGCAGTTCTGGTTCAGCAGCGGGGACCACTTGCAGTACACCTAAGACCTGCTAGACCTGTGCTCGGGAGGACTTTTGAAAGACTGGCAATCCAACTGTGCGACCAAGAGAGCGGTGTTTTGCCTTTCACTCTTCATTCCAAGAGATGATCCGAAGGGCCTAGGTCCCTGTATGTTGGTAGGTCGCCTAAGAAGTGGCATCCGGTACACACTGTGTTTCCATGAGACGTGGTGAGGACGCGGGAGTCCCAGGAGTCCTGAAAAGCACACTAGCGTGTAGCCACTGCTTTGAGTGAGGCTTGCTGGGAAATGCTGCCTGCCTGCCCGGCGCTGTGGATGCAATGCCCGGACCTTGCCTTCAGCTTGGCGCTCAGCGTAGTTTTCCTTTCATGTGCAGGCGAGCCTGGGATGCCTCTGGAGTGGAAGTGGAAACACGCTCTGTCTCTCAAGAAAAGCCCACTTTCCTTCCAAAGACATGCCAGCATGCAAGCGTGGGCTGACAGAGCACTGTATTCCAGGCAGCTTTCACGTTGAACCATCCTTCTTTCCAGTTGGGAGGTACTAGAGTGCTCTGAAGGTCCCAATCTCAAAGTTGAACACAGCCCACGTACGTATAGGTTCTCCCGAACCGAAAGGGACCCAAGGAGGACTGCGGCACCTCCTCTGAATAACTTTGTAGCCGGGGTGTGGCGCACTGTGCGAATGGCACGAAATATTAGAGGGGCTAGGTCGAGTGAGTTAGGTGTCCCTGCCGCTGCCAAAAGCCTAGCAGTGTGCAGGGGGAAACCGTCCCTTTTCCAGACTGCATCTAAAGTCGAGTTACTGCTCGCCAGAAAGAGCCGGTAGCCAAGTACACCCAGAAAGAACGCTACGCACCGGCTTTCTCCTTGCTCCTCAGCGGCAGCACTGAGAGATACATTAGGCATTACACCTAAGACCTTCTACACCTCTGTTCAGGGAGCACTTTTGAATGTCTTGGCTATCTAGCTATCCAGCAAAGAAAAGAGTGTGTTGCCTCTCACTCGGCATGCAAAGAGATGAGCCGGAGGGCTTTGCTAGCGGCACGGTGCTCAGGGGGCCTAGAAGAGGACTCGGGACACAGTGTTCTTCCAGGGGACATGCTGAGGCGGCGGGGGTCCAGGGAAAGGCACACGAACATTCATGCACTACTGGCCTAAGGTTTCGTGGAAAGCCTCTGCACGCATCAGGGCGTGGATGGAATACCTGAACCTTCCTTGGGTCCTTGTGGAACAGCATAGTGTTCCCTTTATGTATGTAGGGCGCCGGGAGGCCTCCTGCACGCTTCAGAAAACAGAGTGTTTCTCTAGGAGAGCTCCCTTTCCCTCACATAGCCATTCTACTTGTGAAGAGAACACGAGCAGCCACACTGTGTCTCAGGACACTTTGAGGCCGCACTCTCAGCTCTCCCGCTGGCAAAGTAATGCTCTTGGCTCTAGGTAACCAATATCAAAATCGAACCCAGCGCATGCACCCGGAGTTTCTGACCAACCAAGAGAGACTCAAGCAGCACGCTGGACCTTCCCTGATAAAACTTTGGCGCCAAGGGGGTCCTGCATGGGCTGAATGGCTTCAAGGACATAATTCCCGGGGATAGGCCAAATGGTCCTTGTAGCTCAGAAAAGCCGAGGTAGCGTTCAGGGGCAAACTGTACGTTTGTCGGGCTGCCTCTGTAGTCGGCCTTCTGCTTGGCAGAGAGAGACGGCGGGTAAGGGTTCCCAGTATGACCAATAAACACAGCGTTTTTTCGTGGCAGCAGTGGTTCAGCAGTGGGGACCTTTTGCATTACACCTGAGACCTGCTAGGCCTGTGTTCGGGAGGCCTGTTGAAAGCCTGGCAATCTCCATGGGCAACGAAGAGAGAGCAGAGCGTTGCCTTTCCTTCTTCATGCAGAGAAATGATGCGAAGGGCCTAGGGACCTGTGTTTGGTTAGGTCACCTAAGAAGAGACATTGGGTACACAGCGTTTTTCCACGCCCAGGTGGTGAGGACCCAGGAGTCCTAGGAGTCCTGAACGGCACACGAGCGTTAAGCCACTGCCATGACTAAGGCTTCTGGGCAAATGCTGCATGCCTGCCAGCATTGTGGATGCCGTCCTGGACTTTGCTTTGATCTGCGTGATCAGTGTAGAGCGCCCTTTATGTAAAGGGGCCTCTGGCATGCCTCAGGCAAGGAAGTGGAAACACCTTTTGTCTTTCCTGTAAAGCACCCTTTCCTTTGAGACCCATTCCAGCACGCAAGGAAGGACTCGCAGAACGCCGTATGTAGGCACCTTGGAGGCTACGAGGATTCCTCGTTCAACTAGGGAATTCCTCCGTTTCTCATAAGGTCCCAGAATCAAAGTTGAACCCAGCCCACGTACGTGTCGTTTCTGAAGAACCAAAAGAGGCACCAGAAGCACTGTGCTACCTTCTCAGAATAATGTTTTATTTAGGCAGGGAGATTTGCACTGTGCGAATGACCTAAGCGATTTAAGGCGCTAGGGAGGTCTAGGTGGCCTTGAACCTGCCAAAAGACTAGCAGGGCTCAGGAGGAGAGTGTTGCTTTTCCCGGCTGCATCTAAAAGTCGTGTTTCTGCTTGGCAGAGAGAGAGACGGCAGGTGTGTAAAGGGAGAAGGAACACGAAGCACAGAGTTGTTTCACTGCAGCTCAGGGTCAGCCCTGAGAGCCACTGGCATTACACCGAGGACTCTCCAGAACTCTGGTCGGGGCACATTTGGAAGATTTGTCAGTCTATCGATCCAACGAAGAAAACACTGCCTTGCCTTTCACAGCGCACTCAAAGAGACGATCCGGAGTACCCAGGTAGCGGCACGGTGCTCAGTCGGCCAAGAAGAGTCACTGAGCACACAGCGTTCTTCCAAGGGACGCGGTGAGGCGGCGGGAGTCCTAGGAAGGGCACACTGGCCTTAATGCCCTACTTTCCCTACCGGGGTCATGGAAATCGTTTGTACACGGCCACCCGTGGATGGAAACCCGGACATTACGTTGAGCCTGGGGGACAGGTCTGGTTTCCCCGTTATGTGAAGAGGGCTGCTGGAGGCCTCCTGCCACGAATAGGAAACACTGTGTTAATCGAGGAAAGCTGCCTTTCCCTCAGTCGGCATTGCCACTGTGAAGAGATGACGGGCAACAGCATTGGTTTTCACTGAAATTTGAGGCCGCAGGTGGCCTGCTTTCCCGTTGGGAAAATAACGCTTTCCTCCTTAGGTCCCTATGCCAGACTTGGCACACAGCCCATGTACGGGTAGTTTCTGAGCAACGAAAAGAGACTCACGCCGCACCCTGGACCTTCCCTGATAAAACTCTGGCACGAAGGGAGTTCTGCTTGGGCTGAGTGGCGTGACCGACATAATTCCTTGGCTTAGGCCAAAGCGTCCTTTTCTCTTACAGAAGCTTAGGCAGTGTTGCAGGGGCAACAAGTCCGTGTGTCAGGCTGCATCTAAAGTCGACTGTCTGCTTGGCGAGCGAGGGCAGGTTGGCGTTCCCAGGATGAACAGCAAGCAGAGGGTTTTTTTCATTGCAGTTCTGGTTCAGCAGCGGGGACCACTTGCAGTACACCTAAGACCTGCTAGACCTGTGCTCGGGAGGACTTTTGAAAGACTGGCAATCCAACTGTGCGACCAAGAGAGCGGTGTTTTGCCTTTCACTCTTCATTCCAAGAGATGATCCGAAGGGCCTAGGTCCCTGTATGTTGGTAGGTCGCCTAAGAAGTGGCATCCGGTACACACTGTGTTTCCATGAGACGTGGTGAGGACGCGGGAGTCCCAGGAGTCCTGAAAAGCACACTAGCGTGTAGCCACTGCTTTGAGTGAGGCTTGCTGGGAAATGCTGCCTGCCTGCCCGGCGCTGTGGATGCAATGCCCGGACCTTGCCTTCAGCTTGGCGCTCAGCGTAGTTTTCCTTTCATGTGCAGGCGAGCCTGGGATGCCTCTGGAGTGGAAGTGGAAACACGCTCTGTCTCTCAAGAAAAGCCCACTTTCCTTCCAAAGACATGCCAGCATGCAAGCGTGGGCTGACAGAGCACTGTATTCCAGGCAGCTTTCACGTTGAACCATCCTTCTTTCCAGTTGGGAGGTACTAGAGTGCTCTGAAGGTCCCAATCTCAAAGTTGAACACAGCCCACGTACGTATAGGTTCTCCCGAACCGAAAGGGACCCAAGGAGGACTGCGGCACCTCCTCTGAATAACTTTGTAGCCGGGGTGTGGCGCACTGTGCGAATGGCACGAAATATTAGAGGGGCTAGGTCGAGTGAGTTAGGTGTCCCTGCCGCTGCCAAAAGCCTAGCAGTGTGCAGGGGGAAACCGTCCCTTTTCCAGACTGCATCTAAAGTCGAGTTACTGCTCGCCAGAAAGAGCCGGTAGCCAAGTACACCCAGAAAGAACGCTACGCACCGGCTTTCTCCTTGCTCCTCAGCGGCAGCACTGAGAGATACATTAGGCATTACACCTAAGACCTTCTACACCTCTGTTCAGGGAGCACTTTTGAATGTCTTGGCTATCTAGCTATCCAGCAAAGAAAAGAGTGTGTTGCCTCTCACTCGGCATGCAAAGAGATGAGCCGGAGGGCTTTGCTAGCGGCACGGTGCTCAGGGGGCCTAGAAGAGGACTCGGGACACAGTGTTCTTCCAGGGGACATGCTGAGGCGGCGGGGGTCCAGGGAAAGGCACACGAACATTCATGCACTACTGGCCTAAGGTTTCGTGGAAAGCCTCTGCACGCATCAGGGCGTGGATGGAATACCTGAACCTTCCTTGGGTCCTTGTGGAACAGCATAGTGTTCCCTTTATGTATGTAGGGCGCCGGGAGGCCTCCTGCACGCTTCAGAAAACAGAGTGTTTCTCTAGGAGAGCTCCCTTTCCCTCACATAGCCATTCTACTTGTGAAGAGAACACGAGCAGCCACACTGTGTCTCAGGACACTTTGAGGCCGCACTCTCAGCTCTCCCGCTGGCAAAGTAATGCTCTTGGCTCTAGGTAACCAATATCAAAATCGAACCCAGCGCATGCACCCGGAGTTTCTGACCAACCAAGAGAGACTCAAGCAGCACGCTGGACCTTCCCTGATAAAACTTTGGCGCCAAGGGGGTCCTGCATGGGCTGAATGGCTTCAAGGACATAATTCCCGGGGATAGGCCAAATGGTCCTTGTAGCTCAGAAAAGCCGAGGTAGCGTTCAGGGGCAAACTGTACGTTTGTCGGGCTGCCTCTGTAGTCGGCCTTCTGCTTGGCAGAGAGAGACGGCGGGTAAGGGTTCCCAGTATGACCAATAAACACAGCGTTTTTTCGTGGCAGCAGTGGTTCAGCAGTGGGGACCTTTTGCATTACACCTGAGACCTGCTAGGCCTGTGTTCGGGAGGCCTGTTGAAAGCCTGGCAATCTCCATGGGCAACGAAGAGAGAGCAGAGCGTTGCCTTTCCTTCTTCATGCAGAGAAATGATGCGAAGGGCCTAGGGACCTGTGTTTGGTTAGGTCACCTAAGAAGAGACATTGGGTACACAGCGTTTTTCCACGCCCAGGTGGTGAGGACCCAGGAGTCCTAGGAGTCCTGAACGGCACACGAGCGTTAAGCCACTGCCATGACTAAGGCTTCTGGGCAAATGCTGCATGCCTGCCAGCATTGTGGATGCCGTCCTGGACTTTGCTTTGATCTGCGTGATCAGTGTAGAGCGCCCTTTATGTAAAGGGGCCTCTGGCATGCCTCAGGCAAGGAAGTGGAAACACCTTTTGTCTTTCCTGTAAAGCACCCTTTCCTTTGAGACCCATTCCAGCACGCAAGGAAGGACTCGCAGAACGCCGTATGTAGGCACCTTGGAGGCTACGAGGATTCCTCGTTCAACTAGGGAATTCCTCCGTTTCTCATAAGGTCCCAGAATCAAAGTTGAACCCAGCCCACGTACGTGTCGTTTCTGAAGAACCAAAAGAGGCACCAGAAGCACTGTGCTACCTTCTCAGAATAATGTTTTATTTAGGCAGGGAGATTTGCACTGTGCGAATGACCTAAGCGATTTAAGGCGCTAGGGAGGTCTAGGTGGCCTTGAACCTGCCAAAAGACTAGCAGGGCTCAGGAGGAGAGTGTTGCTTTTCCCGGCTGCATCTAAAAGTCGTGTTTCTGCTTGGCAGAGAGAGAGACGGCAGGTGTGTAAAGGGAGAAGGAACACGAAGCACAGAGTTGTTTCACTGCAGCTCAGGGTCAGCCCTGAGAGCCACTGGCATTACACCGAGGACTCTCCAGAACTCTGGTCGGGGCACATTTGGAAGATTTGTCAGTCTATCGATCCAACGAAGAAAACACTGCCTTGCCTTTCACAGCGCACTCAAAGAGACGATCCGGAGTACCCAGGTAGCGGCACGGTGCTCAGTCGGCCAAGAAGAGTCACTGAGCACACAGCGTTCTTCCAAGGGACGCGGTGAGGCGGCGGGAGTCCTAGGAAGGGCACACTGGCCTTAATGCCCTACTTTCCCTACCGGGGTCATGGAAATCGTTTGTACACGGCCACCCGTGGATGGAAACCCGGACATTACGTTGAGCCTGGGGGACAGGTCTGGTTTCCCCGTTATGTGAAGAGGGCTGCTGGAGGCCTCCTGCCACGAATAGGAAACACTGTGTTAATCGAGGAAAGCTGCCTTTCCCTCAGTCGGCATTGCCACTGTGAAGAGATGACGGGCAACAGCATTGGTTTTCACTGAAATTTGAGGCCGCAGGTGGCCTGCTTTCCCGTTGGGAAAATAACGCTTTCCTCCTTAGGTCCCTATGCCAGACTTGGCACACAGCCCATGTACGGGTAGTTTCTGAGCAACGAAAAGAGACTCACGCCGCACCCTGGACCTTCCCTGATAAAACTCTGGCACGAAGGGAGTTCTGCTTGGGCTGAGTGGCGTGACCGACATAATTCCTTGGCTTAGGCCAAAGCGTCCTTTTCTCTTACAGAAGCTTAGGCAGTGTTGCAGGGGCAACAAGTCCGTGTGTCAGGCTGCATCTAAAGTCGACTGTCTGCTTGGCGAGCGAGGGCAGGTTGGCGTTCCCAGGATGAACAGCAAGCAGAGGGTTTTTTTCATTGCAGTTCTGGTTCAGCAGCGGGGACCACTTGCAGTACACCTAAGACCTGCTAGACCTGTGCTCGGGAGGACTTTTGAAAGACTGGCAATCCAACTGTGCGACCAAGAGAGCGGTGTTTTGCCTTTCACTCTTCATTCCAAGAGATGATCCGAAGGGCCTAGGTCCCTGTATGTTGGTAGGTCGCCTAAGAAGTGGCATCCGGTACACACTGTGTTTCCATGAGACGTGGTGAGGACGCGGGAGTCCCAGGAGTCCTGAAAAGCACACTAGCGTGTAGCCACTGCTTTGAGTGAGGCTTGCTGGGAAATGCTGCCTGCCTGCCCGGCGCTGTGGATGCAATGCCCGGACCTTGCCTTCAGCTTGGCGCTCAGCGTAGTTTTCCTTTCATGTGCAGGCGAGCCTGGGATGCCTCTGGAGTGGAAGTGGAAACACGCTCTGTCTCTCAAGAAAAGCCCACTTTCCTTCCAAAGACATGCCAGCATGCAAGCGTGGGCTGACAGAGCACTGTATTCCAGGCAGCTTTCACGTTGAACCATCCTTCTTTCCAGTTGGGAGGTACTAGAGTGCTCTGAAGGTCCCAATCTCAAAGTTGAACACAGCCCACGTACGTATAGGTTCTCCCGAACCGAAAGGGACCCAAGGAGGACTGCGGCACCTCCTCTGAATAACTTTGTAGCCGGGGTGTGGCGCACTGTGCGAATGGCACGAAATATTAGAGGGGCTAGGTCGAGTGAGTTAGGTGTCCCTGCCGCTGCCAAAAGCCTAGCAGTGTGCAGGGGGAAACCGTCCCTTTTCCAGACTGCATCTAAAGTCGAGTTACTGCTCGCCAGAAAGAGCCGGTAGCTAAGTACACCCAGAAAGAACGCTACGCACCGGCTTTCTCCTTGCTCCTCAGCGGCAGCACTGAGAGATACATTAGGCATTACACCTAAGACCTTCTACACCTCTGTTCAGGGAGCACTTTTGAATGTCTTGGCTATCTAGCTATCCAGCAAAGAAAAGAGTGTGTTGCCTCTCACTCGGCATGCAAAGAGATGAGCCGGAGGGCTTTGCTAGCGGCACGGTGCTCAGGGGGCCTAGAAGAGGACTCGGGACACAGTGTTCTTCCAGGGGACATGCTGAGGCGGCGGGGGTCCAGGGAAAGGCACACGAACATTCATGCACTACTTGCCTAAGGTTTCGTGGAAAGCCTCTGCACGCATCAGGGCGTGGATGGAATACCTGAACCTTCCTTGGGTCCTTGTGGAACAGCATAGTGTTCCCTTTATGTATGTAGGGCGCCGGGAGGCCTCCTGCACGCTTCAGAAAACAGAGTGTTTCTCTAGGAGAGCTCCCTTTCCCTCACATAGCCTTTCTACTTGTGAAGAGAACACGAGCAGCCACACTGTGTCTCAGGACACTTTGAGGCCGCACTCTCAGCTCTCCCGCTGGCAAAGTAATGCTCTTGGCTCTAGGTAACCAATATCAAAATCGAACCCAGCGCATGCACCCGGAGTTTCTGACCAACCAAGAGAGACTCAAGCAGCACGCTGGACCTTCCCTGATAAAACTTTGGCGCCAAGGGGGTCCTGCATGGGCTGAATGGCTTCAAGGACATAATTCCCGGGGATAGGCCAAATGGTCCTTGTAGCTCAGAAAAGCCGAGGTAGCGTTCAGGGGCAAACTGTACGTTTGTCGGGCTGCCTCTGTAGTCGGCCTTCTGCTTGGCAGAGAGAGACGGCGGGTAAGGGTTCCCAGTATGACCAATAAACACAGCGTTTTTTCGTGGCAGCAGTGGTTCAGCAGTGGGGACCTTTTGCATTACACCTGAGACCTGCTAGGCCTGTGTTCGGGAGGCCTGTTGAAAGCCTGGCAATCTCCATGGGCAACGAAGAGAGAGCAGAGCGTTGCCTTTCCTTCTTCATGCAGAGAAATGATGCGAAGGGCCTAGGGACCTGTGTTTGGTTAGGTCACCTAAGAAGAGACATTGGGTACACAGCGTTTTTCCACGCCCAGGTGGTGAGGACCCAGGAGTCCTAGGAGTCCTGAACGGCACACGAGCGTTAAGCCACTGCCATGACTAAGGCTTCTGGGCAAATGCTGCATGCCTGCCAGCATTGTGGATGCCGTCCTGGACTTTGCTTTGATCTGCGTGATCAGTGTAGAGCGCCCTTTATGTAAAGGGGCCTCTGGCATGCCTCAGGCAAGGAAGTGGAAACACCTTTTGTCTTTCCTGTAAAGCACCCTTTCCTTTGAGACCCATTCCAGCACGCAAGGAAGGACTCGCAGAACGCCGTATGTAGGCACCTTGGAGGCTACGAGGATTCCTCGTTCAACTAGGGAATTCCTCCGTTTCTCATAAGGTCCCAGAATCAAAGTTGAACCCAGCCCACGTACGTGTCGTTTCTGAAGAACCAAAAGAGGCACCAGAAGCACTGTGCTACCTTCTCAGAATAATGTTTTATTTAGGCAGGGAGATTTGCACTGTGCGAATGACCTAAGCGATTTAAGGCGCTAGGGAGGTCTAGGTGGCCTTGAACCTGCCAAAAGACTAGCAGGGCTCAGGAGGAGAGTGTTGCTTTTCCCGGCTGCATCTAAAAGTCGTGTTTCTGCTTGGCAGAGAGAGAGACGGCAGGTGTGTAAAGGGAGAAGGAACACGAAGCACAGAGTTGTTTCACTGCAGCTCAGGGTCAGCCCTGAGAGCCACTGGCATTACACCGAGGACTCTCCAGAACTCTGGTCGGGGCACATTTGGAAGATTTGTCAGTCTATCGATCCAACGAAGAAAACACTGCCTTGCCTTTCACAGCGCACTCAAAGAGACGATCCGGAGTACCCAGGTAGCGGCACGGTGCTCAGTCGGCCAAGAAGAGTCACTGAGCACACAGCGTTCTTCCAAGGGACGCGGTGAGGCGGCGGGAGTCCTAGGAAGGGCACACTGGCCTTAATGCCCTACTTTCCCTACCGGGGTCATGGAAATCGTTTGTACACGGCCACCCGTGGATGGAAACCCGGACATTACGTTGAGCCTGGGGGACAGGTCTGGTTTCCCCGTTATGTGAAGAGGGCTGCTGGAGGCCTCCTGCCACGAATAGGAAACACTGTGTTAATCGAGGAAAGCTGCCTTTCCCTCAGTCGGCATTGCCACTGTGAAGAGATGACGGGCAACAGCATTGGTTTTCACTGAAATTTGAGGCCGCAGGTGGCCTGCTTTCCCGTTGGGAAAATAACGCTTTCCTCCTTAGGTCCCTATGCCAGACTTGGCACACAGCCCATGTACGGGTAGTTTCTGAGCAACGAAAAGAGACTCACGCCGCACCCTGGACCTTCCCTGATAAAACTCTGGCACGAAGGGAGTTCTGCTTGGGCTGAGTGGCGTGACCGACATAATTCCTTGGCTTAGGCCAAAGCGTCCTTTTCTCTTACAGAAGCTTAGGCAGTGTTGCAGGGGCAACAAGTCCGTGTGTCAGGCTGCATCTAAAGTCGACTGTCTGCTTGGCGAGCGAGGGCAGGTTGGCGTTCCCAGGATGAACAGCAAGCAGAGGGTTTTTTTCATTGCAGTTCTGGTTCAGCAGCGGGGACCACTTGCAGTACACCTAAGACCTGCTAGACCTGTGCTCGGGAGGACTTTTGAAAGACTGGCAATCCAACTGTGCGACCAAGAGAGCGGTGTTTTGCCTTTCACTCTTCATTCCAAGAGATGATCCGAAGGGCCTAGGTCCCTGTATGTTGGGAGGTCGCCTAAGAAGTGGCATCCGGTACACACTGTGTTTCCATGAGACGTGGTGAGGACGCGGGAGTCCCAGGAGTCCTGAAAAGCACACTAGCGTGTAGCCACTGCTTTGAGTGAGGCTTGCTGGGAAATGCTGCCTGCCTGCCCGGCGCTGTGGATGCAATGCCCGGACCTTGCCTTCAGCTTGGCGCTCAGCGTAGTTTTCCTTTCATGTGCAGGCGAGCCTGGGATGCCTCTGGAGTGGAAGTGGAAACACGCTCTGTCTCTCAAGAAAAGCCCACTTTCCTTCCAAAGACATGCCAGCATGCAAGCGTGGGCTGACAGAGCACTGTATTCCAGGCAGCTTTCACGTTGAACCATCCTTCTTTCCAGTTGGGAGGTACTAGAGTGCTCTGAAGGTCCCAATCTCAAAGTTGAACACAGCCCACGTACGTATAGGTTCTCCCGAACCGAAAGGGACCCAAGGAGGACTGCGGCACCTCCTCTGAATAACTTTGTAGCCGGGGTGTGGCGCACTGTGCGAATGGCACGAAATATTAGAGGGGCTAGGTCGAGTGAGTTAGGTGTCCCTGCCGCTGCCAAAAGCCTAGCAGTGTGCAGGGGGAAACCGTCCCTTTTCCAGACTGCATCTAAAGTCGAGTTACTGCTCGCCAGAAAGAGCCGGTAGCTAAGTACACCCAGAAAGAACGCTACGCACCGGCTTTCTCCTTGCTCCTCAGCGGCAGCACTGAGAGATACATTAGGCATTACACCTAAGACCTTCTACACCTCTGTTCAGGGAGCACTTTTGAATGTCTTGGCTATCTAGCTATCCAGCAAAGAAAAGAGTGTGTTGCCTCTCACTCGGCATGCAAAGAGATGAGCCGGAGGGCTTTGCTAGCGGCACGGTGCTCAGGGGGCCTAGAAGAGGACTCGGGACACAGTGTTCTTCCAGGGGACATGCTGAGGCGGCGGGGGTCCAGGGAAAGGCACACGAACATTCATGCACTACTGGCCTAAGGTTTCGTGGAAAGCCTCTGCACGCATCAGGGCGTGGATGGAATACCTGAACCTTCCTTGGGTCCTTGTGGAACAGCATAGTGTTCCCTTTATGTATGTAGGGCGCCGGGAGGCCTCCTGCACGCTTCAGAAAACAGAGTGTTTCTCTAGGAGAGCTCCCTTTCCCTCACATAGCCATTCTACTTGTGAAGAGAACACGAGCAGCCACACTGTGTCTCAGGACACTTTGAGGCCGCACTCTCAGCTCTCCCGCTGGCAAAGTAATGCTCTTGGCTCTAGGTAACCAATATCAAAATCGAACCCAGCGCATGCACCCGGAGTTTCTGACCAACCAAGAGAGACTCAAGCAGCACGCTGGACCTTCCCTGATAAAACTTTGGCGCCAAGGGGGTCCTGCATGGGCTGAATGGCTTCAAGGACATAATTCCCGGGGATAGGCCAAATGGTCCTTGTAGCTCAGAAAAGCCGAGGTAGCGTTCAGGGGCAAACTGTACGTTTGTCGGGCTGCCTCTGTAGTCGGCCTTCTGCTTGGCAGAGAGAGACGGCGGGTAAGGGTTCCCAGTATGACCAATAAACACAGCGTTTTTTCGTGGCAGCAGTGGTTCAGCAGTGGGGACCTTTTGCATTACACCTGAGACCTGCTAGGCCTGTGTTCGGGAGGCCTGTTGAAAGCCTGGCAATCTCCATGGGCAACGAAGAGAGAGCAGAGCGTTGCCTTTCCTTCTTCATGCAGAGAAATGATGCGAAGGGCCTAGGGACCTGTGTTTGGTTAGGTCACCTAAGAAGAGACATTGGGTACACAGCGTTTTTCCACGCCCAGGTGGTGAGGACCCAGGAGTCCTAGGAGTCCTGAACGGCACACGAGCGTTAAGCCACTGCCATGACTAAGGCTTCTGGGCAAATGCTGCATGCCTGCCAGCATTGTGGATGCCGTCCTGGACTTTGCTTTGATCTGCGTGATCAGTGTAGAGCGCCCTTTATGTAAAGGGGCCTCTGGCATGCCTCAGGCAAGGAAGTGGAAACACCTTTTGTCTTTCCTGTAAAGCACCCTTTCCTTTGAGACCCATTCCAGCACGCAAGGAAGGACTCGCAGAACGCCGTATGTAGGCACCTTGGAGGCTACGAGGATTCCTCGTTCAACTAGGGAATTCCTCCGTTTCTCATAAGGTCCCAGAATCAAAGTTGAACCCAGCCCACGTACGTGTCGTTTCTGAAGAACCAAAAGAGGCACCAGAAGCACTGTGCTACCTTCTCAGAATAATGTTTTATTTAGGCAGGGAGATTTGCACTGTGCGAATGACCTAAGCGATTTAAGGCGCTAGGGAGGTCTAGGTGGCCTTGAACCTGCCAAAAGACTAGCAGGGCTCAGGAGGAGAGTGTTGCTTTTCCCGGCTGCATCTAAAAGTCGTGTTTCTGCTTGGCAGAGAGAGAGACGGCAGGTGTGTAAAGGGAGAAGGAACACGAAGCACAGAGTTGTTTCACTGCAGCTCAGGGTCAGCCCTGAGAGCCACTGGCATTACACCGAGGACTCTCCAGAACTCTGGTCGGGGCACATTTGGAAGATTTGTCAGTCTATCGATCCAACGAAGAAAACACTGCCTTGCCTTTCACAGCGCACTCAAAGAGACGATCCGGAGTACCCAGGTAGCGGCACGGTGCTCAGTCGGCCAAGAAGAGTCACTGAGCACACAGCGTTCTTCCAAGGGACGCGGTGAGGCGGCGGGAGTCCTAGGAAGGGCACACTGGCCTTAATGCCCTACTTTCCCTACCGGGGTCATGGAAATCGTTTGTACACGGCCACCCGTGGATGGAAACCCGGACATTACGTTGAGCCTGGGGGACAGGTCTGGTTTCCCCGTTATGTGAAGAGGGCTGCTGGAGGCCTCCTGCCACGAATAGGAAACACTGTGTTAATCGAGGAAAGCTGCCTTTCCCTCAGTCGGCATTGCCACTGTGAAGAGATGACGGGCAACAGCATTGGTTTTCACTGAAATTTGAGGCCGCAGGTGGCCTGCTTTCCCGTTGGGAAAATAACGCTTTCCTCCTTAGGTCCCTATGCCAGACTTGGCACACAGCCCATGTACGGGTAGTTTCTGAGCAACGAAAAGAGACTCACGCCGCACCCTGGACCTTCCCTGATAAAACTCTGGCACGAAGGGAGTTCTGCTTGGGCTGAGTGGCGTGACCGACATAATTCCTTGGCTTAGGCCAAAGCGTCCTTTTCTCTTACAGAAGCTTAGGCAGTGTTGCAGGGGCAACAAGTCCGTGTGTCAGGCTGCATCTAAAGTCGACTGTCTGCTTGGCGAGCGAGGGCAGGTTGGCGTTCCCAGGATGAACAGCAAGCAGAGGGTTTTTTTCATTGCAGTTCTGGTTCAGCAGCGGGGACCACTTGCAGTACACCTAAGACCTGCTAGACCTGTGCTCGGGAGGACTTTTGAAAGACTGGCAATCCAACTGTGCGACCAAGAGAGCGGTGTTTTGCCTTTCACTCTTCATTCCAAGAGATGATCCGAAGGGCCTAGGTCCCTGTATGTTGGTAGGTCGCCTAAGAAGTGGCATCCGGTACACACTGTGTTTCCATGAGACGTGGTGAGGACGCGGGAGTCCCAGGAGTCCTGAAAAGCACACTAGCGTGTAGCCACTGCTTTGAGTGAGGCTTGCTGGGAAATGCTGCCTGCCTGCCCGGCGCTGTGGATGCAATGCCCGGACCTTGCCTTCAGCTTGGCGCTCAGCGTAGTTTTCCTTTCATGTGCAGGCGAGCCTGGGATGCCTCTGGAGTGGAAGTGGAAACACGCTCTGTCTCTCAAGAAAAGCCCACTTTCCTTCCAAAGACATGCCAGCATGCAAGCGTGGGCTGACAGAGCACTGTATTCCAGGCAGCTTTCACGTTGAACCATCCTTCTTTCCAGTTGGGAGGTACTAGAGTGCTCTGAAGGTCCCAATCTCAAAGTTGAACACAGCCCACGTACGTATAGGTTCTCCCGAACCGAAAGGGACCCAAGGAGGACTGCGGCACCTCCTCTGAATAACTTTGTAGCCGGGGTGTGGCGCACTGTGCGAATGGCACGAAATATTAGAGGGGCTAGGTCGAGTGAGTTAGGTGTCCCTGCCGCTGCCAAAAGCCTAGCAGTGTGCAGGGGGAAACCGTCCCTTTTCCAGACTGCATCTAAAGTCGAGTTACTGCTCGCCAGAAAGAGCCGGTAGCTAAGTACACCCAGAAAGAACGCTACGCACCGGCTTTCTCCTTGCTCCTCAGCGGCAGCACTGAGAGATACATTAGGCATTACACCTAAGACCTTCTACACCTCCGTTCAGGGAGCACTTTTGAATGTCTTGGCTATCTAGCTATCCAGCAAAGAAAAGAGTGTGTTGCCTCTCACTCGGCATGCAAAGAGATGAGCCGGAGGGCTTTGCTAGCGGCACGGTGCTCAGGGGGCCTAGAAGAGGACTCGGGACACAGTGTTCTTCCAGGGGACATGCTGAGGCGGCGGGGGTCCAGGGAAAGGCACACGAACATTCATGCACTACTTGCCTAAGGTTTCGTGGAAAGCCTCTGCACGCATCAGGGCGTGGATGGAATACCTGAACCTTCCTTGGGTCCTTGTGGAACAGCATAGTGTTCCCTTTATGTATGTAGGGCGCCGGGAGGCCTCCTGCACGCTTCAGAAAACAGAGTGTTTCTCTAGGAGAGCTCCCTTTCCCTCACATAGCCATTCTACTTGTGAAGAGAACACGAGCAGCCACACTGTGTCTCAGGACACTTTGAGGCCGCACTCTCAGCTCTCCCGCTGGCAAAGTAATGCTCTTGGCTCTAGGTAACCAATATCAAAATCGAACCCAGCGCATGCACCCGGAGTTTCTGACCAACCAAGAGAGACTCAAGCAGCACGCTGGACCTTCCCTGATAAAACTTTGGCGCCAAGGGGGTCCTGCATGGGCTGAATGGCTTCAAGGACATAATTCCCGGGGATAGGCCAAATGGTCCTTGTAGCTCAGAAAAGCCGAGGTAGCGTTCAGGGGCAAACTGTACGTTTGTCGGGCTGCCTCTGTAGTCGGCCTTCTGCTTGGCAGAGAGAGACGGCGGGTAAGGGTTCCCAGTATGACCAATAAACACAGCGTTTTTTCGTGGCAGCAGTGGTTCAGCAGTGGGGACCTTTTGCATTACACCTGAGACCTGCTAGGCCTGTGTTCGGGAGGCCTGTTGAAAGCCTGGCAATCTCCATGGGCAACGAAGAGAGAGCAGAGCGTTGCCTTTCCTTCTTCATGCAGAGAAATGATGCGAAGGGCCTAGGGACCTGTGTTTGGTTAGGTCACCTAAGAAGAGACATTGGGTACACAGCGTTTTTCCACGCCCAGGTGGTGAGGACCCAGGAGTCCTAGGAGTCCTGAACGGCACACGAGCGTTAAGCCACTGCCATGACTAAGGCTTCTGGGCAAATGCTGCATGCCTGCCAGCATTGTGGATGCCGTCCTGGACTTTGCTTTGATCTGCGTGATCAGTGTAGAGCGCCCTTTATGTAAAGGGGCCTCTGGCATGCCTCAGGCAAGGAAGTGGAAACACCTTTTGTCTTTCCTGTAAAGCACCCTTTCCTTTGAGACCCATTCCAGCACGCAAGGAAGGACTCGCAGAACGCCGTATGTAGGCACCTTGGAGGCTACGAGGATTCCTCGTTCAACTAGGGAATTCCTCCGTTTCTCATAAGGTCCCAGAATCAAAGTTGAACCCAGCCCACGTACGTGTCGTTTCTGAAGAACCAAAAGAGGCACCAGAAGCACTGTGCTACCTTCTCAGAATAATGTTTTATTTAGGCAGGGAGATTTGCACTGTGCGAATGACCTAAGCGATTTAAGGCGCTAGGGAGGTCTAGGTGGCCTTGAACCTGCCAAAAGACTAGCAGGGCTCAGGAGGAGAGTGTTGCTTTTCCCGGCTGCATCTAAAAGTCGTGTTTCTGCTTGGCAGAGAGAGAGACGGCAGGTGTGTAAAGGGAGAAGGAACACGAAGCACAGAGTTGTTTCACTGCAGCTCAGGGTCAGCCCTGAGAGCCACTGGCATTACACCGAGGACTCTCCAGAACTCTGGTCGGGGCACATTTGGAAGATTTGTCAGTCTATCGATCCAACGAAGAAAACACTGCCTTGCCTTTCACAGCGCACTCAAAGAGACGATCCGGAGTACCCAGGTAGCGGCACGGTGCTCAGTCGGCCAAGAAGAGTCACTGAGCACACAGCGTTCTTCCAAGGGACGCGGTGAGGCGGCGGGAGTCCTAGGAAGGGCACACTGGCCTTAATGCCCTACTTTCCCTACCGGGGTCATGGAAATCGTTTGTACACGGCCACCCGTGGATGGAAACCCGGACATTACGTTGAGCCTGGGGGACAGGTCTGGTTTCCCCGTTATGTGAAGAGGGCTGCTGGAGGCCTCCTGCCACGAATAGGAAACACTGTGTTAATCGAGGAAAGCTGCCTTTCCCTCAGTCGGCATTGCCACTGTGAAGAGATGACGGGCAACAGCATTGGTTTTCACTGAAATTTGAGGCCGCAGGTGGCCTGCTTTCCCGTTGGGAAAATAACGCTTTCCTCCTTAGGTCCCTATGCCAGACTTGGCACACAGCCCATGTACGGGTAGTTTCTGAGCAACGAAAAGAGACTCACGCCGCACCCTGGACCTTCCCTGATAAAACTCTGGCACGAAGGGAGTTCTGCTTGGGCTGAGTGGCGTGACCGACATAATTCCTTGGCTTAGGCCAAAGCGTCCTTTTCTCTTACAGAAGCTTAGGCAGTGTTGCAGGGGCAACAAGTCCGTGTGTCAGGCTGCATCTAAAGTCGACTGTCTGCTTGGCGAGCGAGGGCAGGTTGGCGTTCCCAGGATGAACAGCAAGCAGAGGGTTTTTTTCATTGCAGTTCTGGTTCAGCAGCGGGGACCACTTGCAGTACACCTAAGACCTGCTAGACCTGTGCTCGGGAGGACTTTTGAAAGACTGGCAATCCAACTGTGCGACCAAGAGAGCGGTGTTTTGCCTTTCACTCTTCATTCCAAGAGATGATCCGAAGGGCCTAGGTCCCTGTATGTTGGGAGGTCGCCTAAGAAGTGGCATCCGGTACACACTGTGTTTCCATGAGACGTGGTGAGGACGCGGGAGTCCCAGGAGTCCTGAAAAGCACACTAGCGTGTAGCCACTGCTTTGAGTGAGGCTTGCTGGGAAATGCTGCCTGCCTGCCCGGCGCTGTGGATGCAATGCCCGGACCTTGCCTTCAGCTTGGCGCTCAGCGTAGTTTTCCTTTCATGTGCAGGCGAGCCTGGGATGCCTCTGGAGTGGAAGTGGAAACACGCTCTGTCTCTCAAGAAAAGCCCACTTTCCTTCCAAAGACATGCCAGCATGCAAGCGTGGGCTGACAGAGCACTGTATTCCAGGCAGCTTTCACGTTGAACCATCCTTCTTTCCAGTTGGGAGGTACTAGAGTGCTCTGAAGGTCCCAATCTCAAAGTTGAACACAGCCCACGTACGTATAGGTTCTCCCGAACCGAAAGGGACCCAAGGAGGACTGCGGCACCTCCTCTGAATAACTTTGTAGCCGGGGTGTGGCGCACTGTGCGAATGGCACGAAATATTAGAGGGGCTAGGTCGAGTGAGTTAGGTGTCCCTGCCGCTGCCAAAAGCCTAGCAGTGTGCAGGGGGAAACCGTCCCTTTTCCAGACTGCATCTAAAGTCGAGTTACTGCTCGCCAGAAAGAGCCGGTAGCTAAGTACACCCAGAAAGAACGCTACGCACCGGCTTTCTCCTTGCTCCTCAGCGGCAGCACTGAGAGATACATTAGGCATTACACCTAAGACCTTCTACACCTCCGTTCAGGGAGCACTTTTGAATGTCTTGGCTATCTAGCTATCCAGCAAAGAAAAGAGTGTGTTGCCTCTCACTCGGCATGCAAAGAGATGAGCCGGAGGGCTTTGCTAGCGGCACGGTGCTCAGGGGGCCTAGAAGAGGACTCGGGACACAGTGTTCTTCCAGGGGACATGCTGAGGCGGCGGGGGTCCAGGGAAAGGCACGCGAACATTCATGCACTACTTGCCTAAGGTTTCGTGGAAAGCCTCTGCACGCATCAGGGCGTGGATGGAATACCTGAACCTTCCTTGGGTCCTTGTGGAACAGCATAGTGTTCCCTTTATGTATGTAGGGCGCCGGGAGGCCTCCTGCACGCTTCAGAAAACAGAGTGTTTCTCTAGGAGAGCTCCCTTTCCCTCACATAGCCATTCTACTTGTGAAGAGAACACGAGCAGCCACACTGTGTCTCAGGACACTTTGAGGCCGCACTCTCAGCTCTCCCGCTGGCAAAGTAATGCTCTTGGCTCTAGGTAACCAATATCAAAATCGAACCCAGCGCATGCACCCGGAGTTTCTGACCAACCAAGAGAGACTCAAGCAGCACGCTGGACCTTCCCTGATAAAACTTTGGCGCCAAGGGGGTCCTGCATGGGCTGAATGGCTTCAAGGACATAATTCCCGGGGATAGGCCAAATGGTCCTTGTAGCTCAGAAAAGCCGAGGTAGCGTTCAGGGGCAAACTGTACGTTTGTCGGGCTGCCTCTGTAGTCGGCCTTCTGCTTGGCAGAGAGAGACGGCGGGTAAGGGTTCCCAGTATGACCAATAAACACAGCGTTTTTTCGTGGCAGCAGTGGTTCAGCAGTGGGGACCTTTTGCATTACACCTGAGACCTGCTAGGCCTGTGTTCGGGAGGCCTGTTGAAAGCCTGGCAATCTCCATGGGCAACGAAGAGAGAGCAGAGCGTTGCCTTTCCTTCTTCATGCAGAGAAATGATGCGAAGGGCCTAGGGACCTGTGTTTGGTTAGGTCACCTAAGAAGAGACATTGGGTACACAGTGTTTTTCCACGCCCAGGTGGTGAGGACCCAGGAGTCCTAGGAGTCCTGAACGGCACACGAGCGTTAAGCCACTGCCATGACTAAGGCTTCTGGGCAAATGCTGCATGCCTGCCAGCATTGTGGATGCCGTCCTGGACTTTGCTTTGATCTGCGTGATCAGTGTAGAGCGCCCTTTATGTAAAGGGGCCTCTGGCATGCCTCAGGCAAGGAAGTGGAAACACCTTTTGTCTTTCCTGTAAAGCACCCTTTCCTTTGAGACCCATTCCAGCACGCAAGGAAGGACTCGCAGAACGCCGTATGTAGGCACCTTGGAGGCTACGAGGATTCCTCGTTCAACTAGGGAATTCCTCCGTTTCTCATAAGGTCCCAGAATCAAAGTTGAACCCAGCCCACGTACGTGTCGTTTCTGAAGAACCAAAAGAGGCACCAGAAGCACTGTGCTACCTTCTCAGAATAATGTTTTATTTAGGCAGGGAGATTTGCACTGTGCGAATGACCTAAGCGATTTAAGGCGCTAGGGAGGTCTAGGTGGCCTTGAACCTGCCAAAAGACTAGCAGGGCTCAGGAGGAGAGTGTTGCTTTTCCCGGCTGCATCTAAAAGTCGTGTTTCTGCTTGGCAGAGAGAGAGACGGCAGGTGTGTAAAGGGAGAAGGAACACGAAGCACAGAGTTGTTTCACTGCAGCTCAGGGTCAGCCCTGAGAGCCACTGGCATTACACCGAGGACTCTCCAGAACTCTGGTCGGGGCACATTTGGAAGATTTGTCAGTCTATCGATCCAACGAAGAAAACACTGCCTTGCCTTTCACAGCGCACTCAAAGAGACGATCCGGAGTACCCAGGTAGCGGCACGGTGCTCAGTCGGCCAAGAAGAGTCACTGAGCACACAGCGTTCTTCCAAGGGACGCGGTGAGGCGGCGGGAGTCCTAGGAAGGGCACACTGGCCTTAATGCCCTACTTTCCCTACCGGGGTCATGGAAATCGTTTGTACACGGCCACCCGTGGATGGAAACCCGGACATTACGTTGAGCCTGGGGGACAGGTCTGGTTTCCCCGTTATGTGAAGAGGGCTGCTGGAGGCCTCCTGCCACGAATAGGAAACACTGTGTTAATCGAGGAAAGCTGCCTTTCCCTCAGTCGGCATTGCCACTGTGAAGAGATGACGGGCAACAGCATTGGTTTTCACTGAAATTTGAGGCCGCAGGTGGCCTGCTTTCCCGTTGGGAAAATAACGCTTTCCTCCTTAGGTCCCTATGCCAGACTTGGCACACAGCCCATGTACGGGTAGTTTCTGAGCAACGAAAAGAGACTCACGCCGCACCCTGGACCTTCCCTGATAAAACTCTGGCACGAAGGGAGTTCTGCTTGGGCTGAGTGGCGTGACCGACATAATTCCTTGGCTTAGGCCAAAGCGTCCTTTTCTCTTACAGAAGCTTAGGCAGTGTTGCAGGGGCAACAAGTCCGTGTGTCAGGCTGCATCTAAAGTCGACTGTCTGCTTGGCGAGCGAGGGC
>NW_028124331.1:0-50554 GCF_965194825.1 Balaenoptera physalus | reverse complement strand
ATTTCTGTGCAAGGGCTTTCTCTAGTTGCGGCAAGTGGGGGACACTCTTCATCGCGGTGTGCGGGCCTCTCACTATCAAGGCCTCTCTTGTTGCGGAGCACAGGTTCCAGATGCACAGGCTCAGTAGTTGTGGCTCACGGGCCTAGTTGCTCCGCGGCATGTGGGATCTTCCCAGACCAGGGCTCGAACCCGTGTCCCCTGCATTGGCAGGCCGATTCTCAACCACTGCGCCACCAAGGAAGCCCCATGAATCTCTTGTATACAGTATATAATTGAACTTTCTTTAATCCATTCAGCCACTCTATGGATTATTTAAATTGAAGTATAGTTGATTTACAATATTACATTAGTCTCAGTGGTACAACATATGGATTTAATATTTTTATAGATCATGCTCCATTTAAAGTTATTACAAAATAATGGCTATATTTCCCTGTGTTGTACTATATATCCTTGTTTGTTTAGTTCATACATAGGGGTATTGGATTTAGAGAAACAAACTACTGTCTTTCCCTCCCCCCTTCACTCACCCCACCAATAACCACTAATTTGTTCTCTGTGAGTCTATTTCTATTTTGTTATATACATTCCTTTCTTGCATTTTTTAGATTCCACAGAGAAGTGAGAACATAGAATATTTGTCTTTCTCTAACTTATTTCAGGAGGTATAAATATTCTAGGCCTATCCACGTTGTTGCAAGTCACAGAATTTGATCCTTTTTAATGGCTGAGTAATAGTCTATTGTGTATAGATACCACAGCTTCTTTATCTACTCATCTGTTGATGGATACTTAGTTTGCTTCCATATGTTGGCAATTGTAAATAATGCTGCTGTGAACACTGGGATGCATGTATCTTGTCAAATTGGTGTCTTCATTTTCTTTGGACATATACCAAGCGGTGGAATTGTTGGCTAATATGATAGTTCTACTTTTAGTTTTTTTCAGGACCTCCATATTGTTTTCATAGTGGGTGTACCAATTTACAATCCCGCCAACAGTGTACTAGGATTCCCTTCTCTCCATGTCATGAACAACATTTCATATTTGTAGACTTTGGAATAATAGCCATGTTGAGAAGTGTGACGTGATGTCTCATTGTGGGTTTTTTTGTGGGTCATTCATTAAATTTAATTTACAAAAGAAGGTGATAGGCTGGATGTGATCTCCAGGTTGAGTTTGCTAATGCCTGGTATAGGCTAATTTGAGGAGAATTAATACCTTTACAATGTTATTTATTGCTTAATTTTTTCAGGTTGACATTTAATGATCGGTAACCGATTAAAAAAATTTTCTCCATAAAGGATATCTGAAGTCTGTCGGTTTGTTTCTGTTTTATAAATTAGTTCATTTCTATCATTTTTTAGACTCCACTGTAAGTGATATCATAGGATATTTGTCTTTTTCTATCTGACTTACTTCACTTAGAATCAAATAATGCCATTTGCAGCAACAGGGATGGACCTAGAGATGATCATGCTTTTTCATTTCTGCATAATAACTGATCGTGTACATGTACCACTTCTTTATCCATTCATCTGTTGATGGACATTTTGGTTGCTTCCATGTCTTGGCTATTGTAAATAGTGCTGCAGTGCATGTTTGGGTTTGGGTGCATTTGTCATTTTGAATTCTGGTTTTCTGCAGATGTATGCCCAGAAGCAGGACTGCTGGATGATATGGTAGCTCTATTTTTACTTTTTAAAGGCATCTCCATACTGTGGATTATAGTGGCTGTTACCAGATTACATCCCACCAACAGCATAGGAGGGTTCCCTTTTCTCCATGTCCTCTCCAGCATTTATGGTTTGTAGACTTTTTGATGATGGCCATTCTGACTGTGCGAGGTGATACCTTGTTGTAGTTTTGATTTGCATGTGTCTAATAATTCGAGATGTTGAGCATCTTTGCATGTGTTTGTTTTAAACACTGAGAAAAAGTTACAGTTGACATTGGCTTTTTGAAAGTCTGACTATTTTGAATTTTTGTTCGATAACTACCACAGGACATTTGTTAAGGGCAGGTGTCATTTACACCCTGGCAGTCCTTGTGAATATTAAGTGCCCATAAGCACATGTTTTAAAGTTGCTGTTGTGGAAATGGGCACAAGCGGTAGGATTTCCTTCATGCCCCTCTCTGGTTACATGGGTAACCACAGCCACTGTGAAAGACAAGCTCCTGGATTGTAAATTAGTGTGGACTGTGCCAGAACAAACACCCAAAATCTTGTGTTTTGTTACTTCTTGTTTTTTTTAAATTTAATTTTTCTTTTTTATTGGAGAAAAGTTGATTTAAAATATTGTGTTTGTGGTAGGCGTACAGAATCTTGTTCAGTTATGTATATTCATATGTCTATTCATCTTCAGATTCTTTTCCCATATAGATTATTAGAGAGTGTTGAGTAGACTTCCCTTTGTTATATAGTAGGTCCTTGTTGATTATCTATTTTACATGTATTAGTGTGTAAATGATTTTTGCAACCTCCTGATTTATTCCTTCCCCTCACCTTTCTCATTGGGTAACCATAAGTTTGTTTTCTAAGTCTGTGAGTCTGTTTCTCTCTCTTTTATTTTATGTTTTTGGCTGCACTGCAAGGCATGTGGGATATTAGTTCTCCCAACACCAGAGATCGAACCCACGCCCCCTGCAGTGGAAGCTCGGGTTCTTAACCATTGGACCACCAGGAAAGTTCCTGTTTCTCTCTTGTAAATTAGTTCATTGGTATCAATTTTTAAATTTCACCTATAAGTGGTGTCATATGATATTTGACTTTCTCTTTCTGACTTACTTCACTTAGTATGATTATCTCTAGGTCCATCCATGATGCTGCAAACAGCATTCCTTCATTCTTTTTCATTTCTGAGTAATATTTCACTGTGAACATGTACCACTTCTTTATCCATCCATGCACTGATGGATATTTTGGTTGCTTCCATGTCTTAGACATTGTAAATTGTGCTGCGGTGCACATTGGGCGCACGTGTGTTTTCCAATTCTGGTTTTCTCTTGTTATACGCCCAGGAGTGGGATTGCTGGGTCATATGGTAGCTCTAATTTTACCTTGTAAAGGCACCTCCATACTGTTATTTATAGTGGCTGTTACCACCTTAGATCCCAACAGCAGCATAGGAGGGTTCCCTTTTCTCTACAACCTCTCAAGCATTTATTGTTTGTAGACTCTTTGATAATGGCTATTCTGACTCACGTGAAGTGATCCCCCATTGTAGTTTTGATATCCATGCTGCTAATAATACACGAATTAGAGCATCTTTTCAAGTGCTTTTCTTTTAAACAGTGTAAAATTTACCTATTGAAATAGGACCTTGAAAGTCTGTTTCTTTTGAATTTTTTTTGCTTACCTACCCCTGGACATTCCCTGATTGCAGGTGTCATTTACAGCCCTACAGTCCTTGTGAATATTAAGTACCCATAAGCGTTGGTTTTAACGTTGTAGTTGCAGGAAAGGGCAACAAGGCAGCGGAAGTTATTCATACCCATCTTGATTGCTAGGGAAAACAAAGCCTTAGTGGGACTCCTGTTCCTCGGTTGTAAATTAGAGTGGAAAGTGCCAGGACAAATACCCAAAAGCTTGTGTCACATTACTTCTTGTTTAATTTAATTTTTATTTCTTATCAGGATAAATTTGATGACAATGTTGTGTTTGTTCTAGGTGTACAGAATCTGGTTTATTCATACGTATACATATATCTAATCAGGTTTAGATTCTTTGCCATGTTGGTCATTACAGAGCATTGAGTAGACCTCCCTTGGCATCCAATAGGTTCTTCTTGATTATATATTTTATATGTATTATTAAATGTATGTTAACCTAACATCCTAATTTTTCCATTCCTTTCACCTTTTTCTAAGTCTGTATGGGTCTTTCTCTGGGGAAATATGTTCATGGGTATCAATTTTTAGATAACACCAGTAAATGATATCATCGGATATTTGTCTTTCTCTTTCCGACTTACTTTACGTAGTATGATTATCTCTAGGCTCATCTGTGGTGCTGCAGAAGGCATTGTTTCATCTTTTCCATGGCTAATATTCCGTTGTGTACATGGACCACTTCTTTTTTGTCCATTCATCTGTAGCTGGACATTTTGGTTCCATCCATGTCTGGCTATTGTAAATAGCGCTGCAGTGCACGTTTGGGTGCCTGTGTCTTTCTGAATTCTGGTTTTCTCGGGCTATAGGCCCATTAGTGGTTCAGCAGGATCATATGGTAGCTCAACTGTTACATTTAAAAGGCACCTTCATTCTGTTCTTATTAGTGGCTGTTACCAGTTTACATCCCAGCAACAGCATAGGAGGGTACCCACTCTCGGAAACTTATTCAGCATTTATTGTTTGCAGACATTTTTTTCTGATGGCCATTCAGACTAGTGTAACGTGATACCTTTTTGTAGTTTAAATGTGCATGTCTCCGATAATTCTTGATGTTGAACATTTTTTCATGTCCTTTTTAAAAACAAAAAACAAAAAACAGTGTGAGCAAATTTACCTCTTGAAATTGTCTTCTCGAGAGTTTGCCCTGTTTTGAATATTAATGTCCATTCCTGACCTCAGGACATTTTTTGAGGGCAGGTATCATTTAAAGCCCTGCATTCCCTGTGAATATTAAGTGACCATTAACACTGGGTTTAAAGCTGCTGTTGCGGGAAATGGCCACAAGGTGGCAGCATTTCTCCATTCCCAAATCTGGTTACTAGGGCAACAGAGCCCTTCCTTGAAGTCGTGTTCCTCGGTTGTAAATTAGAATGGAATGTGCCAGGAAAAACCCCCATAAATTTATATCTCATTACTTGTTGTTCGTTGTTTTAATTTAATTTTTTAAATCGGAGTAATGAGTAGAATATTGTTTGTTCAGGGTGTACACAATCCGGTCCATTTTTACATTATATATATCCATGTACAGATCCACTTCCCATGTGAATTATTACAGAGCGTTCAGTAGACCTCCCTTGGTATATGGTCGGTCTTTTTGATATATATATTTAATATGTATTTGTATAGGTATGGAAACCCTCATCTTAATTTATGCATTCCTCCAACCTTTCCTTTTAGATAACCATAGGTTGTTTTCTAAGTCTGGGAATGTCTTTCTCTGTGCAAATATGTTCATTTGTGTCAGTTGTTAGATAACACTTCTAAGTGATATCACAGGATATTGTTTTTTGCTTTCTGACTTACCTCATGTTCTGTGATTATCTCTAGGATCATATATGGTGCTGCAAAGAGCAGTGTTTCATTTTTTTCCATGGCGAATATTCCATTGTGTACATGGACCACTTCTTCTATTCCATTCATCTGTTGATGGACATTTTGGTTGCTTCCATGTCTTGGCTATTGTGAATATGGCTGCAGTGCAGCTTTGCCAGCCTGTGTCTTCTCGATTCTGGTCTTCTCAGGTGATAGGCCCAGCGGTGGGTCTGCTGAATCCAATGGTAGCTCAATTTTTACTTTTAAACGTAACTCCTTCCTGTTCTTATTATTGGCTGTTACCATTTTACATCTCACCAGCAGCTAGAGGGTACACAGTTCTCTAAAACCCCTTCAGCATTTATTGTTTGTAGACTTTTTGCTGATGGTCATTCGACTGGTGTGAGTTGAAACCTTTTTGTTAATTAGATTTGCATGAGTCTAATACTTCCTGATGTTGAGCTTTTATCCATTTTCCTTTTTTTTTTAAAGAGTGAGTGAAACTTACCTTTTCATACTATCTTCTTGAAAAATTTGCTCTGTTTTGAGTTTTTTTTTGGCCATTCCCTACCTCTGGACATTTTTTGAGGGCAGGTGTCATTTACAGCCCTGAGTCCTTGTGAATATTAAGTGACCATTAGCTGTGGGTTTAAAGCCGCTCTTGCAGGAAACGGCCACAAGGCGGCAGCATTTCTACATTTCCAATTCTGGGTATTTGGATAACAGAGCCTTCCTGGAAATCGTGTTAGTAGGCTGCAACTTAGAGTGGAATGTGCCAGGGCAAACCCCCAAGAGCTTATATCTCCTTACTTCCTGTTTGTTTTTTAAATTTAATTTTTATTTTTGATCAGAGCAAATTGGCTAAAAATGTGTTTTTTCTAGGTTTACAGAATCTGGTTCATTATATCTATGTGTCTATCTATTCATCTTTGGATCCTTTCCCATGTAGGTTATTACAGAGTGTTGAGTAGACCTCCCTTGGTATTCCATAGGTCTTTGGTGATTATATATTTCATATGTATTAGTATACGTCTGTCAACCCCCATATCCTACTTTATCCATTCCTCACACCTTTCCATTTGGTTAACCATAATTTTGTTTTCTTAATCCATGAGTGTCCTTCTCTTGGAAATAAGTTCATGGGTTATCAATATTTAGGTAACATCTATAAATGATGTCATAGGATA
Source organism: Balaenoptera physalus (assembly GCF_965194825.1). NCBI lineage: Eukaryota > Metazoa > Chordata > Mammalia > Artiodactyla > Balaenopteridae > Balaenoptera > Balaenoptera physalus. The sequence continues at coordinate 44,162 of NW_028124331.1, read as the reverse complement.
TCTGTCTTTCGGTTTATTTCTTACTTCAAGATGTGTGATTATCTCTAGGTCCTTCTATGGTGGTGCAAACAGCACTGCTTCATTCTTTTCCATGGCTAATATTCCAGTGTCTTCATGGACCACTTCTGCTTTGTGTATTGATCTGTTGATGGACATTTTGGTTGCTTCCAAGTCTTGGTTATGGTAAATATTGCTGCAGTGCAGGATTGCCAGCCTGTGTCTTTTTGATTCTGGTCTTCTCAGGTGATAGGCCCAGCAGTGGGCCTACCAGATCCTATGGTAGCTCAATTTTTACATGTAAACGCACCTCCACTCTGTTCTCACTACTGGCTGTTACCAGTTTACATCCCACCAGCATCTAGAGGGTACACAGTTCTCTAAAACCCCTTCAGCATTTATTGTTTGTAGACTTTTTTTGCTGATGATCTGACTGTTGTGAGGTGAAGGTTTTGTAGATTGGATTTGCATGTCTTTATTAATTCCTGATGTTGAGTATCGTTCCACGCCTTTCTTTTGTTAAACAACAAAAAAAAAAAAAGAAAAAGAGAAAAAAAGAAAAGAAAAGAAAGAATGTGAGTACAATATACCTCTTGAAATTGTCCTCTTGAAAGGTTGACCTCTTTTGAATTTTTGGGTCGATTTTCGACCCCAGGATTTTTTTTGAGGGCAGGTGTCATTTACAGCCCTGAGTCCTTGTGAATATCAAGTTGACCACTATCTGTGGGTTTAAAGCTGCTCTTGCAGGAAACGGCCACAGTGAGGCAGCATTTCTACATTCCACACTGGTTACTAGGGAAACAGAACCTTCCTGGAAGTCATATTCCTAGGTTGTAAATTAGAATGGAATGTGCGAGGAAAAACCCGGATAAGTTTATGTCTCATTATTTTTTGTTCTTTTTTTAATTTAATGTTTGGTTTTTCTTTTTTTAAAGAAATTCACGTTCTTTTATTTATTTATTTATTTATGACTGTGTTGAGTCCCCGTTTCCGTGCGAGGGCTTTCTCTAGTTGCGGCAAGCAGGGACCACTCCTCATCGCGGTGCGCGGGCCTCTCACCATCGCGGCCCCTCTTGTTGCGGAGCACAGGCTCCAGACGCGCAGGCTCAGCAATTGTGGTTCACGGGCCCAGTTGCTCCGCGGCACGTGGGATCTTCCCAGACCAGGGCTCGAACCCGTGTCCCCTGCACTGGCAGGCAGACTCCCAACCACTGCGCCACCAGGGAAGCCCTAATGTTTGGTTTTTATCAGAGCAAATTTGATTACAATGTTTTGTTTGTTCTAAGTGTGCAAGATGTGGTTCTTTTACACATATACATATATCTATTCATCTTCACATCCATTTCCCATGTAGGCTTTGACACAATATTGAGTAGTCTTCTCTTGGTATTCCGTAGGTCTTTGGTGATTATATATTTCCCATGTGTTTGTATAATTCTGTTAACCCCAATATCCTAATTTATACAATCCTCACACCTTTCCATTTGGTTAACCATAATTTTGTTTAATGAATCTGTGATTGCCTTTCTCTGTGGAAATATCTCCATTGGTATGAATTTTTAGGTAACACCTATAAGTGATATCATAGGATATGTGTCTTTTGGTTTCTGACTTACTTCAAGTTGTGTGATTACCTCTAGACTCATCTGTGGTGCTGCAAATGGTATTGTTTCATTTTTTTCTTTGGCTAATATTCCATCTGTACATGTACCAGTTTTTATTTGTCCATTCATCTGTTGATGAACTTTTTGATTGCTTCCATGTCTTGGCTATTATAAAAAAGGTGCAGTGCAGTTTTGCCTGCCTGTGTCTTTCCAATTCTGTCTTCTTAGGTTATAGGCCAAGGAGTGGGCCTGCTGGATCCTATGGTAGCTGAATGTTTACCTTTTAAAGGCACCTCCTTTCTGTTTTCATTAGTGGCTCTTAACAGTTTTCGTCTCAATTAAAGTTGAGGGTATGCCTTTCGCCACAACCCCTTCAACATTTATTGTTTGTCGTGTTTTTGCTGATGGTCATTCTGACTGGTGTGAGCTGATACGTTTTTGTGGATGGATTTGCATGCATTTTATAATTCCTCATATTGTGCTTTTAGCCATGTCTTTTTTTTTAAAAGTGACTACAAGTTACCTATTCAAATTCTTTTCTTGCAGTATGTGCCACAATTTGAATTGTTTTGGCCATTACATCTCTCAAGACATTGTGAGGGCAGGTGTCATTTACAGCCCTGCACTACTTGTGAATATGAAGTGACCATTTTAAAGCTGCTGTTGCGGGTAATGGCCACAGGGCGGCAGCATTTCTACATTCCCTAATCGGGTTACTAGGGAAAGAGAACCTTCCTGGAAATCGTGTTCCTCGGTTGTAAATTAGAGTGGAATATGCCCGGATAAACCCTCAAAAGCTTATGTCACCTTACGTATGTTTGTTTTTTAAATTTAATTTATATTTTTTATTGGAGTAATATTACAAAGTGTACATGGACCACTTCTTCTTTGTGCAGTCATCTGTTGATGGACATTTTGGTTGCCTCCATGTCTTGGCTATTTTAATAAGGCTGCAGTGCAGTTTTGCTTATTTAGGAGGTTTTTATATATGCTTGATATGACTTCTTCTCTGTTTCTGTCTCTCCTTCTCTTTCTTTAGATGATTGTCAGTTTTTAATGTTAATAACATCTAATTTGTTATTTTCTTCTTTATTTATTTACTTATTTAGTCTTATTTCTATTTATTTATGTAGTCTTCTTATCTGTAGCAGAGCACATTATTTATTCTAAACCACAAAGATGTTTTCGTTTCTTCAATAAATCTAATTATTAAGCTTTAAATATAACTTTCTAAACTAAATATGTTGTATCATAGCGAGTATTAATTTTTCTATGACAGCTGAAAGGTTACATTTATTCAGAAAATGTTGTATTCAGCTTTCTTTTCATTTGCTCCTACCTCTCATTGATTCACAGAGGTAAACATCACTTCATCCATGGATCTGACTTTTCTCTGATGTCTCATGGTCATTCTCACCAATCTTCTTGCCTCCTGAAGTCTTTAGCAATCCCATTATTCCACAAAAGCAAAAACCTTCCTTGGGCCTTTTTCCTCAGAAGATTGATTATTCCCACATTTTAAATGGGAGATTGCAATAAGTTAGGAGAAAATGCCACAAGGGTCTCTCATTTTTTTTCTCACATCTTGCATCAGCCTCTGCTTGCACTCTCTGTTCAAAGATTTGTGTACAACACATTGATGGAAGATGCCAGTTGTTTCTCTCCTTGGGGCAAAAGACAGATTAATTACCTGACAAATAAAATAAAGACAGTGTCTTGCTCTGTTCAAATGTTGGACAGGATTGCTTGCATCCTACTTTAAAAGTTTCAGGTGACTGAAGCTTAAGATTCCTAAGCTTTAATCCATACTTGCACCATGCACAGCACCCAACAGGAGTGCTTTACATAACCCCATGAGACTTCTGTGTGCAAGTGGAACAGATAAAAATAGAAAACTATTGCTGTCTGTTTGTGTCATAAAAATGATGTTTTGTCTCATTTAAAATATTTTTTTCTAAAATCCTGAAACGTGTCAGGCTAAAATATTGGAATTTCAAATATGGTAAAAATCTAAGACCCTTCTAATTTCTTTCCAGTATTGGTGATGATGGGGTGCCGTCAGAGATATGACTTCATTAAACAGAATAGGTAAGATTCCTTCATAGACCTGATTGGGGAATATGAAAATAATCCCTGGAAAAATTTGGACATTCTCTAGTTCTCCAGTATTGGGTAAGATGGTAGTAAGGGCCCTTCATTGTCCTATATGTGAATGCAGATCAATTGTGAGAGGTGGGGATAAAAAGAGCATCTTAAATATCCTTTATATTTGTTTGTTGTACTACTAGTAGAAAGAGGAAGGGTCAACATATCACCATGGTTGATACAGCAAATAAGCTGCTTGAAACTACACAGAAACGTACCTGCTTGTATTTTCTGTGCAGTTACCCTCTCTTTGGGTGTGCCCTGATACCTCCCTCAACTTATGTACCAACACCAGCAGCATTAAGAAGAAATCCAAAGAAATCTATTCTTTGGAATTATGAGGAAGGGAAGAGTCGAAAATTTTATAGCATGCTCTATACAAGTACACACGTCACCATCCTTATCTATGTCATGCCATGCATGGAGGGTCAGTAGGTTCAGGGGGTTCTGGAAGCACCAAGTTCTGTGGGGTTCATCACGGGTGCATTCATGGGCACGAAAAGAGAAGGGCCTTATCTTGCTCACTTTCTCAGTGCTAGTAGCTAATAAAGAAGAGGGCAGCAGACATCTTAGAGAGAAGAGCCAACATTAAATGAAATGTCCTAATTACTCTAGGCAACCTCTCATGATAGCCTCCCATAGCTCCTCGAATCCCTATATACTTGCACAAGGGATAGTGTAATATTACTGGAGCATGTGACTCCAGATTAACATTATTGTTGTTGAAAAAAGTAAAAACAGGTTCAAGTGACAGGGTTTGAAAAGGGTTCACAGTGGGCGGGAAACTACTGTAACAATGTAGACAGGACCCTTTGGATGGATTCATCATGTTTTTATTTTTATTTTTGTTTGCTGCTTCAGAATCTGTAGTAGAGATTGGTGTGTTCCATGATGCAGTCCCGCTTCTTATAAGTTTTAGGTGGAATACCCCATTACGAAGAAGTGCACATAAGGCAGGTTAGTGAGTCAAACTCCTCTGCCCTCTGTCAGCAGTGGGTGCAAAGGCATTTAGACCAAGTGCTTTCATCCTTTGATGTGCAAAGTTTTCACTATATGAATGTTGTTTTGTTTGTTTGCAGGTCAGGAGCCTTGGTCTCAATATCCCTGTTTAAAAAGTGTTATCACATGTCTGCCAGAAAGAATTGCTGATGACACTGGAAAAAATTGAGAGTTATCCTTAACAATTAAGGGTTTTTCAGCAACATGGATGGAACTAGAGATTGTTATACTGAGTGAAGCAAGTCAGACACAGAAAGACAGATATCATATGATATTGCTTATATGCGGAATCTAAAAAAAAGGTACAAAAGAACTTATTTACAAAACAGAAATAGAGTCATGGATGTAGAAAACAAACTTATGGTTTCCAGGGGATAAGTGGGGGAGGGATAAATTGGGAGAATGGGACTGACATATACACACTAATATATATAAAATAGATAAGTATTGATATGGACCTGCTGTATAGCACAGGGAACTCTACTCAGTGCTCTGTACTGGCTTATATGGGAAAAGAATCTTAAAAAAAAGCAAGGGCTTGAGGATTATGTAATAAATATATATGTGCAAAACCTTTAACATGAAAGGAAGAATCATTTAACTCTGTGGTCCCTGTTATGGTGTAAACATATGGTACCTCTAATTTTCAAATTTTGAAGCCCAGCTCCCATGTTGATGGTATTAGGAGGTGGGGCTTTTGGGAGGTGATTAAGTCATGAGGCCAGAGACCTCAAGCATGGGATTAGTGACCTAATAAATGTAGCAAGAGAAGATCTTATGCCCATTACATCATTTCATTGCAGAGCCAGAAAACCCACATTATGAACCAGAAATTGGTCCCTCACCAGACAGTAAGGCAGCTGGCAACTTGTCCCTTTTTAAAATTAATTAATTAATTAATTGATTAATTTTTTGGCTGTGTTGGGTCTTAGGTGCGGTGCATGGGCTTCTTATAGCGGTGGCTTTTCTGGTTGTGGAGCACGGGCTTTAGGCGTGCCAGCTTCAATAGTTGTGGCACACGGGCTCAGTAGTTGTGGCTTGCGAGCTGTAGAGTGCAGGCTCGGTATTTGTGGTGCACTGGCTTAGTTACTCCACGGCATGTGGGATCTTCCCGGATCAGGGCTCGAACCAGAGTCCCCTGCATTGGCTGGCGGTTTCTTAGCAACTGCGCCAACAGGGAGGCCCTAAATGTATGACTCTGTTTCTGTTTTGTAATTTAGTTCATGTGTAGCCGTTTTTAGATTCCACCTGTAAGTGATATCTTATGATAAGTCTCTTTTTCTGTCTGACTTATTTCACTTAGAATGATTGTACCTAAGTCCACCCGAGTTGCTTCAACTGGCCTTATTTCATTGATTTCATGGCTGAGTGATATTTCATTGTACATAAGTACAACATCTGCTTTATCCATGTTTTCCTTCCAAGGACATTTAGGTTGTACCAACTCGAGGCTCTTGTAAAGAGAGCAGCACTAAACGTTGTGGTGCCTGTGTCCTGTGGATTTTTGTTTTTCCGAAGATGTATGCTGAGGAGTGGAAGTGCCGTATGCTCTGTACATCTGTTTTATAGATTTTTTGGGAAACACAATACACTTCTCTAGAGTGGCCTTTGGCAATTTACATTCCCACCATCAACGTAGAGGGCTCCCATTTCTCCACGCCTTGTCCTGAATTTCTGGGTTTTACACTTTGTGAGGATGGCCCTTCTGACTGATGCGAAGTGATACCTGCTTGTAGTGTTGATTTGCATTGCCCGCCTGTTTGGTAGGCCAGAAAGGGCGTATGTGTTTTTCCATAGTATATTCAGGAAAAAGGCATATGCCCTTTTGGCCAACTGCATCATTGGCGAATTCAGCCGCTTTTCATGTGCTTTAATGACGAGTCCAATCTACCTCTTGAAATACCTTTGCTGCAATTCTGTCTTGCTTTGAAGTCCTTTTTGATGACTTACCTCAAGAGATTTTTCAACAATAGGTATCATTTACAAGCCTGCAGGTTTGTGAATTGCAGTGCCCCGGAGCTCCATTTTTCAACTTGCTTTTTTGGGAACTGGCCACAAAACAGCAGGGTTGCTTCAAGCCCTATTCTGGTTCCAGAGGCAAGCTGAGCCTTTGGTCAATTCGTCTTCCTGATTGGAAATTAGAGTGACAAGTGCCTGTGCAAACACCTAGGGCTTGTCTCTCATTGGTTCCACCCCTTCCTCTTCATCCTCCGGACAAATTCCCAACTGTGCGAAAGAGGGTTTGAAGGTGCTGACTTCCCCAAGTGGGGAGATTGTTAGGAAGGAGGCTGGAGGTGGGAACCCGAGCACCAGGAGATGAGGAGATGAGGAGATGAGGTGCCTTTTCCAAACTCTTCCCGATCACACGGTGTACCATCCTCTGCATGTCCCATGCATGTTTTAGCTGTAGGAAGATTCCCGTGCACCTGGAGATTTGGGACCCATAAAGTGGGGACCAGGCAGTATTACTCTAAAGGGGCTGCATTCTCTGGCCTATCCTCACCAATCTTGTCAGCCCCACGAGTGTCCAGCCTTAGGTCCCATCCAGCTGTGGGTCTAGATGTGGTCAATCCAGGTTGCATCGCAGCCCCTGATCAAATTTTGTAAGAATTCCTCTCTCTCTCCCTGTCTTTTTTTTTTAAATTTATTTTTATAATGGGGTGTAGCTGATTTTCATTGCTGTGTTTCTTGCTTCTATACATCCACTTGATGCACTTACAGAGAGATATCAATAAATTCTTTTTCAGTTTCTACTAGTCAGATATATTCTTTTCCTGTGAATAGAGTGTGCTGAGTCCAGTTCTTTGAGCAATGAGTAGGTCTTGTCGATTCCAGTATTGGTTTATGGAACGGTATCTGTGCCAATTTCAACCTCCTGGTTTCTGCGTCACCCCACTGCACCTTTCCCCTTAAGCAACCATAAGTGTGTTCTGTAAATGTGTGACTATGTTCTGTTTTGTAATTCAGTTCATATGTGGCGATTTTTAGATTCCCCCTATAAGTGACATCTTATGATAATATTCATTTTGTCTGACTTATTTCACTCTCAGTGACCGTAGTTAAGTCCCGAGTTGCTGCAACTGGCCTTATTTCATTGATTTCAGGGCTGAGCAATGTTCCATTGTACATAAGTACTAAATCTTCTTTATCCAGTTTTTCCTTCCAAGGACATTTAAGTTGTACCCAGGTCGAGGCTCTTGTAAACAGAGCAGCAGTAAACGTTGGGGTGCCTGTGTCCTGTCGAGTTTTGGTTTTTCCAAGATATACGCCCATGAGTGGAAGTGCCGTATGCTCTGTAGCTCTGTTTTTTAGATGTTTTAGGAAACACCATACACTTCTCCAGAGTGGCCGTTGGTAATTTACATTCCCCCCATCAGTGTAACAGGGCTCCCTTTTCTCCACGCCCTGTCCTGCATTTGTGGATTTTACCCTTTGTGAGGATGGCCCTTCTCACGGCTTCGAAGTGATACCTCTTTGAAGTGTTGATTTGCATTGTCCGCTTTTTTGTTTGGAAAAAATGGCACATGCGTTTTTCCTGAATATATTCCAAACCCTATTTGGCCAACTGCATCCTTGGCGAAGTTCAGCCGCTTTTCATGTGCTTTAAGGGTGAGGCCAATCCACCTATTGAAATCCCTTTCCTGCAATTCTGCCTTGCTTTCAAATCCTTTTCATTGACTTACCTCAAGATATTTTTTGACGATAGGTATCATTTACAACCCTGCAGATTTGTGAATTGTAGCGCCCCTGAGCTCCATTTTTTAACTTGCTTTTTGGGGAACTGGCCACAAAACAGCAGGATTGCTTCAAGCCCTATTCTGGTTCCAGGGGCAAGCTGAGCCTTTGGTCAATTCCTCTTCCTAATTGGAATTTAGAGTGGCATGTGCCTGTCCAAACACCTAGGGCTTGTCTCTCATTGTTTCCCCCCATTCCTCTTCATCCTCCAGACAAATTCCAAAGTGTGCAAAACAGGATATTGAAGGTGCTGATTCCCCAAGTGGGGAGATTGTTAGGAAAGAGGCTGGAGGTGGGAACCCGAGCACCAGGAGATGAGGAGATGAGTTGCCTTTTCCAAACTCTTCCTGAACCAACGGTGTACCATCCTCTGTGTGTCCCATGCATGTTTTTGCTGTAGGAAGGGTCCCATGCACCTGGTGATTTCTGATCCATGGAATGGGGACCAGGCAGTATTACTCTAAAGGGGCTGCATTTGCTGACTCATCCTCACCAAGCCTCTCAGCCCAACGAGTGTCCAGCCTTAGGGCCCATCCAGCTGTGGGTCTAGATGTGGTCAATCCAGGTTGCATCACAGCCCCTGAACCAATTTTGTAATAATTTCTCTCTGTGTCTTTTTTTGGAATTTATTTTTATAATGAGGTATAGGTAATTTTCAATGCTTTGTTTCTTGCTGCTCTACATCCACTTGATTCAGTTACAGAAAGACATCATAAATTCTTTTCCAGATTCTTACCAGTCGTATATATTCTTTTCTGGTGACTAGAGTGTGCTGAGTCCAGTTCTTTGAGCTATAGAGTAGGTCTTGTCGATTACCTATTTGGTCTTTGGAACGTATCTGTGCTAATTTCAACCCTCTGGTTTATGCCTCACCTCACCCGACCTTTCCACTTTAGCAGTCATAAGTGGAATGTGTGACTAAATGTGTGACTCTGTTTCTGTTTTGTAATTTAGTTCATGTGTAGCCATTTTTAGATTCCACCTATAAGTGATATCTTATGTTAAGTGTCTTTTTGTGTCTGACTTATGTCACCTAGGATGATCGTACCTAAGTCCACCTGAGTTGTTGCAACTGGCCTTATTTCATTCATTTCATGGCTGAGTAATATTCCATTGCACATAAGTACCATATCTTCTTTATCCAGTTTTTCCTTCCAAGGACATTTATAGTGTTTCCAAGTTGAGGCTCCTGCAAAAGGGCTGCACTAATAGTTGAAGTGCCTGTGTCCTATGGATTTATGGTTATCCTGAGATATACACCCAGGAGTGGAAGTGCCATATGCTCTGTAGCTCTATTTTTTAAAAAAATAATTAATTTTTTTTGCCTGTGTTGGGTCTTTGTTATTGCACACGGGGTTTCTCTAGTTGCAGCAAGTTGGGGCTACTCTTCGTTGAAATGCATGTCTTCTCATTGCAGTGGCTTCTCTTCTTGTGGAGCACGGGCTCTAGGCGTCGGGCTTCAGTAGTTGTGGCACACGGGCTCAGTAGTTGTGGCTCACGGGCTCTAGAGCACAGGCTCAGTAGTTGTCATGCATTGGCTTAGTTGCTCCGTGGCATGTGTTATCTTTCTGGACTAGGGCTCGACCCCGTGTCCTCTGCCTTGGCAGTTGGATTCTTAAAGTCTGCACCACCAGAAAGTCCCTGTAGCTCTATTTTTTAGAATTTTTAGGAAACATCATACCCTCCTCCAGCGTGGCTGTTAGCAATTGACATTCCCACCATCAGCGTAGCAGGGTTCCATTTTCTCCACATCCTCTCCTCCATTTGTTGTTTTTACACTTTGTGAGGTTGGCCATTCTGACTGGGGCAAAGTGCTACATCTTTGTCGTATTGATTTGTGTTTCCTGCATATTTGCTTGGCCACAAAGGTCGTATGGGTTTCAACCTGTACACCCTTTTTGGCCAACTGAATCACAGGCAATATTGAGCAGCTTTCATGTGCTTTAACGGCAAGTCCAATCTACCTCTTGCAATCCGGTTCCTGCAATTCTGCCTTGTTTTCAAGTTCTTTTCAGTTACTTACCCCAAGACATTTTTCTACGATAGTTGTCACTTACAAGTTTGCAGGCGTTGTGGATTGCAGTGCCCCTGAGCAAGTGTCTTCAACTTCTTTCTGGAACCGGCCACAAAGTGGCAGGATTGCTTCAAGCCCCATTCTGGTTACAGGGGCAGCCTGAGCCTTTGGGAAATTCCTCTTCTTGATTGGAAATTAGAGTGTCATGTGCTGTCCAAATACGTAGAGCTTATTTCTCATTCCTTCCCCCCTTTTCCCTTTCATCCTCCCAACGAATTCCAAGCCTTGCACGACCAGCTGTTGAGTGTGCTGACTTCCCCAGGTGGGGAAACTCTAAGGAAAGAGGCTGGAGCAGGGAACCCTCCCCCAGGACATGTGGAGATAAGGTGACTTTTCCAAACTCTTCCTGCCCATATGGCCCCCCATCCTCTGGGGTTCTGTCTGGACATCCCATGGTTTCCAGCAGTGCGGTGCTCTGGCGCCGCCCTGCAGGGAGCAGGCCTGCTACCCGTGCCTACAGTGCCGCCTGCTGGTCTCTTCGTCCTCCCATCAGGCACAGTCTTCACCTTCCCCGCTGCCTCGGATCCTCTGTCTCCTCACTGTCCTGTGATCAGTCCCTCCTCCCCACCGCCATCACCCCCCACTCCACACCCCTCCTCCAGCCTCAGGGATGACCCAGGACTGGGCTCCCCGCCTGCCCACCCTTGGTCTGTGTCCTCAATCCACCTGTGCAGACAGGTGAGGGTTCCCTCCAGAGGCTCCCAAACACTTCACCCCTACATCCTCACTGGGGTCGGCCCACGTCCTGTCGGGATGTTCCACCCTCACCAAGCCCCCGACTACATGCCAAGGGCAGGCATCAGGCCTGCTGCGTGCACTGCTGTGCATCCTGCTGTATACACAGGCATGACCCTGCCCCAGGGTGCAGGAAAGGCAGCTCTACCTCGGGATGTGGGGAGATGGACTGACCACAGGGCGGACGTCAGCTCTCGGCTCACCAGGCAAGGGCAGCCGGGTTCTCGCTCCTCGGACCCTTTCTCACCCAGCCTGACCATGACCCGGCTTTGTTCCCACCCGCGTTGTCCCTCCATTGGCCTCGCTCTTGGGAGCAGAGCAGGACAGTGTGGTCTGTGGTTACAGGCTGAGACACACAGACACTTGCTGACCCACATGCACCCATGCTGACCACACGGAAAGGACACTGTACCAGGGCCTGTGTGGTGTGGGTTCACCTGCCCACAGAGAGGCCGGGCCTCTGTCCTGGCTCTAGGAGGTCACCTTGAGTCTGACGGGAGTGTCCATGCTCCTTGGGCCTCACTCCAGGCTGGTCTGTGCTGACGGCGTGATACACGGTGGGGCTTCCTGAGTCGCCCCTGGGGGCTGGAGGCCAAGGTCAGGCACATAGTGGTCCCCACATTGACGTGACAGACCCCAATAAACCCTGCACTTCAGGACTCAGGTGGGCTTCCATTGGCTGCCACAGCCGAGGAAGCTGGACCCTGCTCATCCCCCCATCCTTGCTGATTTTAACTTGCATCCTTCAGCATAATAAACCCTGAGTATAACATCCTCAGGGAATTCTGGGAGCCTCCAAGAAAAAAGAAGCTGGGGAGGGGGTCTCTGTGTCCCCGACTCTGCAGGTGGGGTCAGAAGTCTGTGGGGAGGATCTTGGGGCCCTGGAATCTGAAGGGCCCCTCTACCAGGGGAGGGTAGGAGACCTCTGGTGGAAGTTTAACTGAGTCCAAGGCCCTCCTGGGTAGGAGGCATCCTAGCCCCGGGGATCCTGAAGACGCCGGCTCCCTCCTCCCCTCCGCCTCCAGGCATGGTCCCTGCTCTTGAGAAATTCCCTAGGGTGGGGACCTGGTGCTGGAGGTGCCCCGATGCTGTGGCCTCCTGAGCCTCCAGTGAGGATAATGGGAGTGGGGGAAGACTTGTTCACAGAAAGGGAGCTTCTGCTGGAACAAAGCCTGGGTCTGCTGCCCCCGACCCCAGGTGCACTGGGGCAGGAACGTGAGAGCGAGGCTCTGTCCCCTCCCAAGACACCCAGGACACATGGGCGCTGGTCGCTGGACTCCCACACAATATTAAAATCTCCCTCGCAGGCCTGTTGGGTGAGAGACACTATTTAAAGACTATTAATGGGGTCAGGGGGGCCCAGGGGGTGAGGCTGATGTGGGGAGAGTTGGAAAATCACCCAAGGACACGCTCTCCCTGCAGCGATCCCCCAGGTGAGCCCAGGTAGAGGTGGACCCCTCAAGTCAGAGCCCACATCCTGGGTCTTTGGGGGACAAATAGCCAAGCACCCCCAGTCCTTGCCTTCACCTGCTGCAGTTAGGGCCTGCCCTGTCTTCTTCATGGTCGAATTCTCACCCCTCCCAGAAGCCCTCTTGGGGGTTAATGCGATGGGGGTGTCCATGGCAGGACTGGAGGGTCTGTGGTGGGCTGGAGGTCACGTGGCAGGCAGGAGGGCTCCCACCCATCCTGCCGGTCCCCACCTCCTGGTCATAGGCCCGCACAGAGTCCACCAGGCTGTGGATGTGGTAGAATGTGCCGGGGACTGGTCCAGCCCATGCAGGTGTCTGACCACTGAGCGGTCAGTGTGGAGTGTTCACAGGGAGCCCTGGCCGTGCTCTCACTCTCCCGGGAAGGACACATCAGCGTGGTCCCTGGAATGACCGGGAGGTCAGCCACAGCGCCCCCCATCCAACCTCACTGTTACCACAAGAAACAAGAGGCAACTCCGTGCAGAAAGACAGAACATCACCAGCCTGATGCTGTCCTGAGGAAGGTCGGCTGGCATCTGGGAACTGGGTGCTATAGTGGGTTGAATGGGGGTCCCCCAGAACTTATGTCCACGTCATGCCCCCCAGAATCTGAGAATGGAACCTCATTTGGAAGTAAGGTCTTTTCAGGTATAATTAGTTACGGATCTGAAGATGAGGTCATCCTGGATCAGGGTGGCCCTAAATCAGGGACAGTGTCCTTCTAAGGGACAAGCGGAGAGACACAGACACACAGGAGACACCATGTGAAGAAAGAGGTAGAGATGGGATGGATGCGGCCACAAGCCCAGGGATGTCTGGAGCCCCCAGAAGCTGGAAGAGGCAGGCAGGACCCTCCCCTGGAGCCTCCGGAGGGAGCACGGCCCTGGGACACCTTGACCTCAGACGTCTGGCCTCCAGGACTGAGAGAGGACAGGTTTCTGTTGCTCTGAGCCTCCGTTTGTGGTCATTTGTCACAGCTGCCCTGGGAAGCTAATGCAGCTGGTGAGCAGCTCCCTGCCCTGATCTAAACCCTCCCGCCTCCCTTTAGGGGCAGCTCCCTGCGCCCGTGCTGTTTGCACAAACCATTTGGTTCATGCTGAGCCCTGGCTCCCCTTCTGGGCACTGGCATTTTGGAGGGTGAGGGCAGACAACACCACGTGACCAGCCCCGAGCCGGGTTCCAAGCCTCTAGTGAGCTTCCCTGGGGGGACGGGGGTGCGGGTAACTGTCATGGTTCTGGCCTTCGTCGCTGGGGGAAGAGACACCCTAGAGACCCTCGAGGGAAGAAGTGGGCATGAAGGGTCATGAGGTGACCGGAGCAGGGGCCCTCCCTCCCGTGTATCCCTACTGCGTGCTGTGACCCATCTCAGCTGTGAGCACACAAGCCACAAGAATGTGCTGGGTCCTGTGAGCCTCCCAGCCAGTCCCTGAAGGTGAGGGCGGCCCTGCAGACCCCAGCCCTTTCCTCCACGTCTAGTAGGTGGAAGACCCACTTCTCCTTGCCATTCCAGAAGCGGTTCTGGGGCTGTCCTGGGAGGGCTTCTGGGGTTATGCAGGCTGAGACCCTGTTGCTAAGTCCCCACTTCCCCACAAGAACGTCCAGAGCAGGCTGTTTGCCCTGTTGCCTGAATGCCCCCCACCAGTTTTCTCAGGAAAGAATTAGGGGTTTCTGTAGCAGCGTCTGCAGGCAGCTCTGCATCTGGGCCCACGTTCACATCTTCTGTGTAAACACCGAGAACATTCCCTGACACGTGCCCCAGCTGACCACCTCTGCATGCCGACCACAGGCCCCAGTGCGGGCATCAGAATGACCGCCCGTCTCAGCCTCCTCCTCTTGTTGTCAGAGCTGCTCCAGGCCCTGCTCAGAACCCGTGGACCCACCTTTCACAGGGCTGTCCTCCACTCCCCAACTTCAGCAGGAGTTCACCTAAGTATTTAAGTTAAGGGGTCCAGAGATAAGAAAGGAAACTACAAACAAACAGATGGAACCAGCTGGGACCAAGATGGCAACGAATGTGACCTCCAACAGACCCTGAGTCTCCTCACAGGTTGAATTGACTATATCAGCATATTAAGTGACACACCTACCGGTGGCCATGACTGGACATGAAGGACCAAAACTGGGTGAAAGGAGGTGGTACCCCACTCGCTTGGGAAAAGCCCTGCCCCTTCCCCGGAAGGCCTCTTCATCCCCAACAGTAGCCACACTCCTCCTCCCTTTGTCTTTACTCTTTCAAATTAAACCACTCTCTCCAGGAGGCCGAGAAGTTGGTCTGTGAACTTAGTTCCCGCTTCTCCATTCTTTGGCCACTGAACAGAGTCTGTGCTGTGGTGGTCTCAGCTTTGGTTTTGGTATTTGCCTACTTGAACCCACATGGGAAAAGGAGACCTTCCCCGCTGAGGCAGAGCGCCTTGCCAGGCTCAGGCCCGAGCAGGGTCCATGTGACTTCACTTGGTAACAGTCTGTAAGGTGACGGTGGTCTCTGCCCGTGGGGTGGGGGCATGGCACACGTACAGCCACAGCACCGGCTCCATGGACGGCACGGCCCCTCGTGGGCCTGGACCGTGTGCTCTCATCCCCCCACACCTGACACCCCCTGACAGTCATGACGCGGTGACACTGGCTGCTGGGCCTCCAGTCAGGAGGGACCAGAGGCTGAACCTGGTGCCAGATCAGACGTGCCTTTTCACGGGCAGGGGACATAGGAGACATTAGGACTTTGTGTCTAGAAAACAAACCAAGCGGCTAGAAGGTGATCTGAGCTGTGGACGTGAAACCCACGTGTGAGGTGAGAGCTCCCACTGGGCACTGGCTCGGAAGCTTCCGCACAGGGGATGACCAAACCAGTGCTTCCCGCCCGACCCCTCCAGGCCTCCCTGGCGGGCACGGCTGGACCTGCGCTCATCAGGCTCCCCGACCCGGAACCTGAAGGTCTGATGCTGGCAGGGCCTGGGGACGCGAGTGGTCACCCCACCAATGCTGCTCGGCTCCTCCTCCCCAGTGACCAGGGGAGGGAAGCCCCGTGGAGTCTGAGGCCTGGCACAGGCAAAGCTCGCACACCCCCTCCTCGGGACCCCCGGCCCCGCCCTGCTTCCTCAGCCCACCGTCTGCTCCTCCCGGTGCCCGCGTCACACTGACCCACATTCCTGGTGTGGACGTCCATGTACACAAGCTGCTCCGTGTTCTATTCCCACATGGGACACCCCCATCCCTGCTTCTTCCTCATGACGGCCTGGACCTCGAATGTTCTGGGCAGGAAGAGGGCTGAGGAGGAGGCCGGTGTATCCCGTCTGCCTCCCGGGGGCCCAGACACAGGGCTTGGGGACTGCTGGGCCTTGAGGTCTGGATGCTTCCAGGTGTGGGATGAAACTGCCACTGCCCACTGGATCTGCTCCTTCCGAGATTCAGGAAACCGGGGGACCCACCGAACGGAGCCCATCCCCAGGCTCTGCTGCAAGTCTGCTCGGATTTGCTCTCCTGATCCTGAAAACAGACCTGCGGGAAACAGGGCCTGCGATTCCCATACTGATGGTGTTCCATAGAATTTCCACTAGACCCCTTTCTACCCTGTTCTGAGCAAATTACTAGTCAGTCCACGCTACCTTCACCCCACGAGCAGACCAGGAAGCTGAGGCTCCGAGAGGCCAAGTAATCCAGCCAGAAGCAAGCTATGGGACCACGGAGTGGGGTCTGCATCCGCTGCCCGCCCAGGGGTACTGCCCACTCCCCACAGCTTCCACACCTGTTCCCTTCGACCCCCTCCCAGGACCAGCTCACAGAGCCACCTCTTGGGGAGATTCACTTACCTTCTTCTAACAGGATCTGTCTCACTATCCTGTTCTGGGATCACCCGGAAAGCTTGTCACTCTGAAGCAGGTTCAGCCTCACGTCACTACAGCAGCTTTCCTGGATCACAATCACCACCTGCACGTCCCCCCAGCTCAGACCCAGAAAAGCCCCCTCGGCCCCGAGCCCCATGGCTCTGCCTGGGCTCCCACTCCCTCCTGCCTGGTCCATCCCTCTCATGTCCCCTGCAGCATCACCAGGAGCTCCCACCTGCCCCAGGCAGGCTGTCTGCTCTGTCCTGGGGAGACCTCCATGGTGTCAGGTGGAAGACACAAGAGGTACCCGTGGGGCTTCCCTCAAGCAGCACAGTGGCCAGCACCCACCTACTGACCTCATCACTCTGGATGGACAGGGGTTCATGGGGCCTGCAGCATCTCCTGGTTCTCATTTCATCCCAGGACCGCCCACAGGGAAGTTGCTAAGCAACTCTGTGCCGGCTGCACAGAGAGGACGCTCATACACACGGCCCCCTCCCAGCACCCGGGGCTCTCATGGTCAGGCCCCTCCCAGGATATGGAGCTCACCTGAGCAGGTACCCAGCAGCCCACGGGGCTCTCATGGTCAGGCCCCTCCCAGGATATGGAGCTCACCTGAGCAGGTACCCAGCAGCCCACGAGACTCTCATGGTCAGGCCCCTCCCAGGATATGGAGCTCACCTGAGCAGGTACCCAGCAGCCCATGGGGCTCTCGTAGTCAGGCCCCTCCCAGGATATGGAGCTCACCTGAGTAGGTACCCAGCAGTCCACAGGGCTCTCGTGGTCAGGCCCCTCCCTGGATATGGAGCTCCCGTGGACAGGTACCCCGGCAGGGCTGGGCACCCAGGAACCGTGCACGTGGCCCTCGTTGCAGAGCACCCCAGCCCACCTGTTGGTCAGAGCTGACCCTGAGCACCTCAGAGCAGGACCTGAACTAACAAACAGCAGCTCCGACAGGTCTGTGACCCTGGGCTTCACTCTGTGTGGCCTCCCTCGACCGGGTCTTCCAGAGGCTTCCACTGCAGCCGGGGCACCAGGCCTCTGTCTCCACCCACCACTCCTCTTCTCCCTGACTCCTGGGTTCCTCTCATTAGGAGAGGGTCTTCTTGAAGTTGTCTTCCACTCATGGACCAGATAAAATGATTAGAAAACAAGCCAGGGCTGCCGCCCCTTGTCTATCCTGACTCTCGGGACCCTACATCTGTTCCTTGGATCTGGCCAGTGCAGCAAGACCCATTTTCTGCAACTCTGAGCCTCTGAGGGGCGAGGATTGGCTGACCTGGGCAGCCTGACCCGGCCGGCCAGCCCTCCCCAGGTGTGCCTGTGTTGAGGTCAATATAACCACCCCTCCAGGCAGCAAAAGCCCCTGCAGCTGTGCCTGACGCCATATTCTCTGTCCCGTCAGCAGTCTCGGGGCTGGGCTGGTGGGAGGGAGTAGGGCCCACGCCTCTATGGGTGGCCCAATGTGAGTGGGGCTCTGCTGGACTTTCTGCAGGAGTTGCTGGGCTGCCACCTGCTAAAGAAGAGGATGTGTCACCCATACCTGCTGTTGGAATTTCTCCCCTGGCAGAGGTGAGGAAGTAAAAGAGCAGTGGGGGCCGGGACAGAAGGGGTACCTCAGGCAGGGAGATGGAACGCTTCCAGAAGAGTGCCCAGGGCCAGGACCTTCCTGGCTGGCCTGCAGGCACCAAGTCGGCCTGCGTGTTTTCACTGGTGTGATTCCAAGCCCCTTCCTCTAGGCTTTCAAGTCCTTGCACACATTCAGGTGTTTTACCTGGGAAGGGTGGGAAAAGTTCAGCAGCAGCTGGCCTGGGGCTCAGCTCACATTTACTCAGAAACGCCTCTTCATGGTCCCCCAGCTTTGCAATGAGGACGCTTCTTGTGTGGGGGCTGCTGGCTGCATGGGAGACGATTCCCCAGCTGTGACCAACTTCAGAATTGTTTACCACTGGAGCAAGTGTCCTGATAGGGTTTTCATCAGTGTAACTAGTGGGTTCTTAATTAGCAATGTGAACGGTGATATCAGAGGTCCTGAATCAGGATGGAAATACTTATTTTACGCATGTACAGGCGTAAAAACCTGGGGAGGCCATGTGCAGCCGGCACCCTTAGGGATGGGCTTCCAACTGACCCTCAACGTTCTGGTGTCCAGCCACTGCTTTAGGATTTCTGGGTCCCAATGCTGACTCTCAGGGCTCTGCGATCCAGCCTTTGTTGGCCTTTAATGAGACCCGCACTTCCAGGATCCTACAGAGCAGGGTCTGTGTGACTGTTCTGTGGCTTCTGTAACAAATGACCACAAGCTGGGTGGTTTAAAACAGGAATTCATCCTCCCCCAGTCCTGGAGACCAGACATCTGAGATCAGGGTGTTGCAGGACGGAAGTCTCTCCAAAGGCTCCAGGATAGTGTTCTTCCTGCCTTTTCCAGCTTCCGGGGGCTCCAGGCATCCCCAGGCTCGTGGCTGCATCCCTCCCGTCTCTGCCTCTGTCTTCACGTGGCTTCTCCTCTGTGTCTGTGCCTCTCCTCTTTTGTCTCTCATAAGGACTCTCTCAGTTGGATTGAGGGCCACCCTAACCCAAGATGACCTCACCTTGAGATCCTTAACTACATATACAAAGACCCTTTTCCCAGATATGGTCCTGTTCACGTGTTCTCGGGGGACACATCTTTTGGGGCCGGCATTCAACCCATTATCTGTGTATAAAATAACCCTCATTTTAGATTACCAAGGTCCCGTATAGACTGGCACAGACAGCAGCCATGTGGGTGGGGGTCTGGGGAGAATGAGGGCCCTGGAATCACCTGGAAGGGATGAAGTCCTGGCTGCATTAGGTGAGCTCTTCCACCATGGGGCCCGTGGAAACAGCCACTGGACTCTGTCCGTGGAAAGGGACCCAGTGCCGAGTCCAGAAGTGGTTACCTTGCAAAGCTGGCTCTTTTGGGATTTCGTCATCAGTAGCATCATGTAACCAGTAACTACGGGCTTGGAGGAGTCACTCTCTGTCACATGATGACAGCACTAGTCACTTTAGGCTCATCAAGCCTAGAATAGGAATGTTTGTAGGAGAAGAGTTTGGGAGATTGCGAAGCTTGGTTGTCAAGGAAACTGAGCAGGTTTGTCAAGGAAACTTCTCCCTTAAACTGAAGGCAGGGCTGGGAGAGCTGAACTCCAGAGATCTTGTAAAGGGGCTGCTCTGAAGCACCATCACCTGAGAGGTGGTCTCAGCGTGAGCTGGGGTTTGAGAAAAGTGTGATGAGATTAAGCCTGACTTTCTGTGACAGCTGGGGAGGGCTTTGTAAAGCACCTTGGCTTTTAAGGCAGAAGTTTGTTGCTGGACAAAGTGTCTCCCAAAACTGGGCTGAAGCTCAAGCTGTCTCTTTCCCCTTCTTGTGACAGTCCAGGGCAGGTGGGTGTCAGGTCCCAGGCTCTGTCCCCCTTGTTTCTCCTCCCTGCTTCCAGGTGAGTGCTCCAACCAGCAGGGTGGGGTGACCAGGTGGGCATCATGCCCTCCGTCCTAGGATGCAGGCTGGCCAAGCCCTCACCACCTCCACCCCTTCCCCTTGGTAACACGAGACACTACACCCTAGTTGTAAGGAGTGGGAAGGCTGGGAGGTTCAGGGTAGCTGTGAACAGGAAAAAGGGAAATGGGTCCTGATGGGTAGCTGCGCAGCCCTGCTGTGAGGGTCGCCCAGACGCTAGTGCACAGACTCTGGGCCCTGTGAAGGTTCGATGCTTTGTGGTTCTGGAAATCCTATAGGAGATGGTCCACAGTAGGTGAAGCTAATGCTCTCAGTGGAGGTGGTGAAGCTAAAGATCTGCAGTTCAGACGGAAGGTGCCGATGTACATACAGGACAAAACCATCTCGTGTGAATGGACTTCAGGCACGTTTAACATGAATGCAGTCATGTTAATGCCTAGCACCTTCTATCTTGTGCCTCTCCTCAGGGACCCCCTCCTCAGTTCCTGAGGATCCTGTAACTCCCGTACAGGGGGATGGAGAGTGGGCTCTGTCCAGTCTGAGCCCTGAGTTACCCTGCGTGTGAGTCTGCTCAGGACCTCTGTAACAAATACCACAGACTGTGCAGCTTGAATAACAGACCGAACTCCCAGTCCTGGATGCTGTCTGAGATCAAGGTGTGTGCAGGCTGGCTTCTCCTGAGGCATCTCTACTTGGTACTTAGACAGCCATCTTCTCCCCAGGTCCTCACGTGGTCTCCCCATTTGCCTATCTGTGTCCTAATCTCTTCTTGTAGAACACCAATCCTATTGGATTAAGATCCACCCTAGTGACCTCATTTTTACCTTGATCGCCTCTTTAAAAATCCCATCTCCAAATACAGCCACATCCTGGGGTCCTGGGGGTTAGGGATTCAGCATGTGAATTTGGGGGGACGTGGCTGAGCCTATCCCATCCTCCTTAGGAGCCAAGTGTGCCTCAGTCCTTCCTTCCCTCAAGTCACACAAGTTGATGTAGTGGCTCAGGGAGAGGACACTCATGCAGAGTCTGTGTCCCAGCTGGGGAGCCCTTCTCTGCTCTCTCTGATCAGGCCGTGGCCGTGCCAGTCCCCTCGTGAGGTGAGCAGTTCTGGGGTTTCCTGCTGTGTCACATGGCCGGCTGAGGTGCTCATTGTCAGGGGACTCAGGAGCCAGCAGCCTAGTGGGGATGCCGGGGACTCTCAGGGCCTTGGCAGATGTCTCTCCCAGCAGATACCCTAGCGAAGTGGGGAAACTTTTGGGGGATTACAGGTGGGGGAGAGTCACAGTCTCGTTTATGCTTCAGAAAGACCACGTTGGGGTGGGATGTGAGGTGCACCGTGCGGGCAGGGAGTTCTGTCAGGGCCTGATGGAGGAACCAGGCACAAGATCGGGCTTGGACCAGGACTGTGGGCGTAGAGGTGAATTAGTGTGGGAACTGGCCACAGACTGCTGTCGAAATTTCGGCTTCCCTGTGCACCGAGGCCAAACAGAAATACGGAGACAGGGATTTTGGAAGAAGAGAGAGATGGCTTTATTCTTCTGCCAGACAACAGGGAAGACACAGCCGGCTAGCGCCTCAAGAACTGGGCACCCGTCCTTGAGAATCAGGGAAGATTTTATACGTGGGGCTCTCGCGGTCCGGGGTATAGGATGAGGATCGAAGTAGTGAAGGTCTTGCATTCCTCCTTTCCTTTGCATTATTTCAAAACAGTCATAGTTGGCATCAGGCTGCCTGGTAATTGGGGTCCGGCAGTCTGGAAATTGCATCCGTTTGCTTCTGGTTTATCGACCAGTGACCTTGTCTCTGAAATGCAAAAACTATAGGGGGTGACTTGTTATGAAGGGCGTATAGAATGTAAGTGCTGGACATAATAAGGTTAGGGAGTGAGAGGCAGGGGATGTAACTCACACAGAGTTAGGGGTAATGGGTGCCAGAGGTAAATTACATAGTGTCAGGGAGTGAGATTAGCTTTGTAAAGTACACATCTAGTTACTACAAATTAGTGACAAAGTAAAACAAGGAGTGATTAACTCTTTCAGGCCAGATTATGTTTCTTCTCTAGCCTATTCACCGTTCCCTTTGTTTTCCTTGTTCTCAGGGGAGGGAAAACTTCATTTCTATTTTTGCTGCAGCAAGACTCTGGAGGAGCAGATGACAGTCAGTGGGACACAAGGAGAGTGGGAGCCTGGGAGACCCCAGTGTTACCGAACAAAACTTGGGGCCGCTTGCCCGAGTGCAGTAAAGCCAGTCTACTGACACCGGGTGTGGTGAAGGGAAGTGCAGCTTTAATTGTGAGAGTGCCAATACAAGGAGGCCAGGTGGCCTGTGCTCTAAAACCCCAAACTCCCTGAAGGATTTCAGCAAAGGAATTTTAAAGGCCAAGTGAAGGAGGGGCGTCGCAGGGTATGCGATCAGCTGGTGCACAATTCTCCGGTTGATGGTGAGGTAACAGGAGGTTAACATTATAAATTCTTAGGCACCAGAAGTTCCGGGGTTACCTGTTCAAGATCATCAGGTAGTTAATTTCTTCCGTTTGGTGGTGGTTTCAGCATCTGTAAAACAACTCAGGAAGCATGCATCAGATACTGTTATCCAGGTACTTCAGAGAGGAGCTACAGCAGAGGATGTCGGGGAGGGGTCTGTACTGGGAAGGCCCCGTAGGGTCCTGCTCGGTTACACCTGGTGCCTGGGCTTGGCAACCTGGGAAGGTGGGGCTGCTCCTGGGTGTGGGGAGCTGCAGGATCCCAGTCCTCTGAGGGGCCTGTTAGCCCCCAAGGTGAGATGGGGGTGCAGTGACTGGACAGAGGAGTCTGGCCTGCGAGAGGGGTCGAGGCTGGAAATGTCATGGGCATCATCGCAGGGAGGGAGAGGAAAGGCCAAAGGGGGCAGGTAGGTCACAGCAGACTATGTGCAGGTGACTGCCGTCCAGTTGGAAGCAACTCAGAGCCAGAAAGGAGTGGCCGTCAGGGGCTCAGCTCCATTCTCTTGTTCCTTTGTAAAACCACTGTGTCAGAGTTTGAGACACTGCCAGTAGATGTCTGGGCTCAGTGCTGCCATGGCTTCATCAAAGGGGCCCAGGGGGAACACAGAACCACTGCAGGCCCCGCCCATGTCCTCAGTAGGAATGAATCCCATCGGGGCTCCTGGGCTCACAGACTTGAGGGAACCTCTGTCCTCAGGACTGGTCTTCCTCCTTCCTCTCACCTGCTGGTCAGAGGCCCAGGCACCCCCAACCTGGCTCCACCCCCAGGGCCTGGATTCTGGGACAGCTTAGGCGTAAGCAAGACCCTCATGTTCCTTTATCTGCCTGGGGGCGAGACTGTCTTAAACGCTGCAATTGACTGATGATAGAGGGCTGAGCGTTTCCAGCAGGTATGGGTGGAAAGATGGGGCGTGAAGTTCCTGTGTCTGCAGGGTCTTCCCAGCGTGAAGATCTGTGTGTTTCCCCGGCCAGTCAACATCCGCCCAGGAAGCCCAGATCCAGCATTACGAGGGCAGAGGCTCTCCCCTTGCTTATCTGTAACTTCCCACTCCCACAGTGAGGAGCCTGGCTCCCACCATCTGCCGTTTATATATGCATTGCTCCTTTCCAGGTTACACGTGCAGAGGTTTCAGAGTTGTTAGCTACTACACCCTGGAAAGAACTTCGTAAAATAAAGCCCACTGTTTATATAGGGTCCATTTTGCCTTTCATCTACAGATTCCATTCATTTCCAAAGGTAACTTAGGTCAGCACCTTTGATCCCATCCCCTACGGTGAGTTGTTTCCATATATTTCTAATACAGTTAGACTCTGTCACATAATGTATTCCATCCTGCAACACTCCTACATCCTAAATAACTAAATTTGAATAGATTATGATTGGCCCCTTGGGCTACACACATCTATGGGTTTAGACAAATGCATAGTGGCAGGTATCCATCCTAGAGTGTCACATGGAATACTTCAAACCCCCCACCGCATGATCTGCTTATCATCTGTGTAGCTTTGCCTTTCCCAGAGTGTCACCAATGGGGTCATACTGTGTGCAGCCTCGTCAGCCTGGATGCTTTCACGTAGCAGTATATACTGAGGATTTATCCATGTCTTTCCATAGGCTGATGGTGCATTCCTTTCTGCTGAGTAGTATTCCACTGCATGTGTATGGGCAGAAAAACAATTTTCCCTCTACTTTTCTAGGTTCTTGGTTGAGGCCCCCCCTGCCCCTGAAATAAAAGACAGATTACCAGGAGAAAAGCAGAAGTTTAATTACATGTATACCTTCTGAATACAGGGGGGATAGCAAGGAAAACTGAGTCACTCCCTGAAATGACCAAAACCATCCCCTTAAATACCTCTTCAGCTAAAAACAGAAGAAATATGCTGGGGAAGGGGGGAAGACCACTTATGGCAGGTTATCATGCAAAGCACAGTAAACAAGGGTATGATTGTTTGCACATTTAAGTCAGGACTTCTCCATTGAAAAGAGTTACTTAAGATTTAATTATCCTTCCATTTTTGGTGCAAAGAGGGACATACCCTTATAAATGGAGACTTCTGTATTGTAAATGTCTTTCATAAAACAGCAATCTCAGTTTTCTGAGATACTTTTATTGGATATATTATTTTATTTTTGGCTGCATTGGGTCTTCGTTGCTGCATGCAGGCTTTTCTCTGGTTGTGGCGAGCAGGGGCTACTTTTCTTTGCAGTGCATGGGCTTCTCATTGTGGCTTTTCTTCTCGCGGAGCACAGGCTCTAGGTGTGCAGGCTTCAGTAGTTGTGGCACACGGGGTCAATAGTTGTGGCTCGTGGGCTCTAGAACGCAGGCTCAGTAGTTGTGGAGCACGGGCTTAGTTGCTCTGCGGCATGTGGGATCTTCCCGAACCAGGGCTCGAACCCGTGTCCCCTGCATTGGCAGGCAGACTCTTAACCACTGAGGCTCCAGGGAAGCCCCCCCCCCTTTTTTTTTAAAGCAGACCAATAATCCTTATGCCAGAGAGACATATTTTGGGGTGGCATATTCTACTCACCTTGACATGGATGTACCCCAATTTGTTTATACATTCATCTTTTGAAGGATATCCTGATTTCTTCAAGTTTTTAGCCATTATGAAAGTGCTGCTGTGCATAATTGCATCCTTGTTTGCATTTGGACATAGATTTTCAAAGCAGTTGCCTGAATACTGGAAGCATGATTGTTGGATCCCAACGTGAGACTTGTTTAGTTTTGGAAAAAACTGCCAAATTGTCTTCCAAAGTGGCTGCACATGCATCCCCCCAGCTATGAAGGAGAGCTCCTTTTGTTCCTCACCCTCTAACAATTGGTATTTTCATATTTTTGGAGTTTAGCAGTGCTAAATAGGTATGCTGTGCTATCTCATGATTTTAATTTGTAATTCCCTAATGGTATATGATGTTGAGCTTGTTTCTGTATGATTTTTACCATCTGTATATCTTTTTATGGTGGGATGTCTGTTCAGATCATGCTGTTCACGTTCATGCTTAGAGGAGCCCTGTCTCCTCAGGACCCCCTGGGGCTTTGGCTTCTGGGACACGCGGGTTGCATCCACGCTGACGGCCGGGCTTCAGGACAAGCTGGGGTCGAGTCCACACTAACAGAAGCCGAGTCTCCTCAGGACCCCCTGAGGCTTCAGCTTTGGGACACTGTGGGGTCCAGTTCATGCTGAGAGGAGTCTGGTCTCCTCAGGACCTGCTGGGAGGTGACACCACTGAGGGAAAATGTGAGGAAATGTGGGGAGAAGGTTCCTGTGCGTTGCTGACCGCTGAGGGTGTCTGTCTTCAGAGGACCCAGGAGAGGAAGGGCTTGATGTGGAAAACTGGGTTTTTGGCCGCTTTTGTGTGTGGTGTAGACAGAGTGCAGTGTTGTTCTTTGGCGAGTGGTGTCCGGTTTTCCCAGCACCGTTCATTGAGGGGACTGTCCTTTCCCTGATGTATGTTCTTGGCTCCTTGCTTGTGAATTAACTGATCACATACCTGTAGGTTGGTTCCTGGGCTCTCTGCTCTGTTCCTCTGGTCTGCGTGCCTGTTTTTGTGCCAATTCCACACTTTTTGGGGAATGTAGCTTCGTAATGAAGTGTGAAGTCAGGGAGCGAGATGCCTCCAGCCCATTCTCCTTCCTCAGGGTGGCTTTGGCTCTTCTGGGTCCTTTGTGGTTCCACACACATCTTAAGATTGTTTGCTCTGTTTCTATGGAAAGTGTCTTTGGACTTTTGGTAGGGATTGTGTTGAATGTGTACATTAATTTGGCTAGAATGCATATTTTTTAAAATTAAAAAAAAATTTTGGGGGAGCCTCGGGAAGATGGCAGAAGAGTAAGACGCGGAGATCACCTTCCTTCCCACAGATACAGTAGAAATACATCTACACGTGGAACTGCTCCTACAGAACACCCACTGAACGCTGGCAGAAAACGTCCGACCTCCAAAAAGGCAAGAAACTCCCCCCGTACTTGGGTAGGGCAAAAGAAAAAAGAAATAACAGAGACAAAAGAATAGGGACGGCACCTGCACCAGTGGGAGGGAGCTGTGAAGGAGGAAAGATTTCCACGCACTAGGAAGCCCCTTCGCGGGCAGAGACTGCGGGTGGCAGAGGGGGGAAGCTTCGGAGCCACGGAGGAGAGTGCAGCCACAGGGGTGCGGAGGGCAAAGCGGAGAGATTCCCGCACGGAGGCTCGGCGCCGAGCAGCACTCTCCAGCCCGAGAGGCTTGTCTGCTCACCCGCCGGGGCAGGCGGGGCTGGGAGCTGAGGCTCGGGCTTTGGTCGGATCGCAGGGAGAGGACTGGGGTTGGCGGCGTGAAAACAGCCTGAAGGGGTTAGTGCACCACAGCTAGCCGAGAGGGAGTCCGGGAAAAAGTCTGCAGCTGCCGAAGAGGCAAGAGACTTTTTCTTCCCTCTTTGTTTCCTGGTGCGCGAGGAGAGGGGATTCAGAGCGCCGCCTAAACGAACTTCAGAGACGGGCGCGAGCCGCAGCTACCAGCACGGATCCCACAGCAACAGGGGTGCAGAGGGAAAAACGGAGAGATTCCCGCACAGAGGATCGGCGCCGAGCAGCATTTAGCAACTCGAGAGGCTTGTCTGCTCCCCCGCCGGGGCGGGCGGGGCTGGGAGCTGAGGCTCGGCTTCGGTCGGATCGCAGGGAGAGGACTGAGGCTGGCGGCGTGAACACAGCCTGAAGGGATTAGCGCACAACAGCTGGCTGGGAAGGAGACCGAGAAAAAGTCTGCAGCTGCCGAAGAGGCAAGAGACTTTTTCTTGCCTCTTTGTTTTGCTGAGCGCAAGGAGAGGGGATTCAGAGTGCCGCCTAAACGAACTCCAGAGAAAGGCGCGAGCCGTTGCGATCAGCACGGACAACAGAGACGGGCGTGAGACGCTGGGGCTGCTGCTGCCGCCTCCAAAAAGCCTGTGTGTGAGCACAGGTCACTCTCCACAGCGCCCCTCCCGGGAGCCTGTGTAGCCCGCCACTGCCAGGGTCCCGTGAACCGGGGACAAGTTCCCCGGGAGAACGCACTGCCCGCCTCAGGCTGGTGAAACGTCACGCCGGCCTCGGCCGCCGCAGGCTCACCCCGCCTCCTCTGTACACCTCCCTCCCCGCGGCCTGAGTGAGCCAGAGCCCCCGAAGCAGCTGCTCCTTTAACCCCGTCCTGTCTGGGCGGGGAATAGACGCCCTCAGGCAACCTACACGCAGAGGCGGGTCCAAATCCAAAGCTGAACCCCAGGAGCTGTGCGAACAGGGAAGATAAGGGGAAATCTCTCCCAGCAGCCTTAGAAGCAGCGGATTAAAACTCCACAAACAACTTGATGCGCCTGCATCTGTTGAATACCTGAATAGACAACGAATCATTCCAAATTCAGGAGGTGGACTTTGGGAGCAGGATATATTAATTTTTCCCCTTTTCCTTTTATTTGTGAGTGTATATGTATATGCTTCTGGGTGCGATTTTGTCTGTATAGCTTTGCTTTACAATAGCTTTATTTTACTTCACTATATTATAGCCTCTTTCTTTCTTTCTTTCTTTCTATTTTTTCTCCCTTTTACTCTGAGCCGTGTGGACGAAAGGCTCTTGGTGCTCCAGCCAGGCATCAGGGCCGTGCCTCTGAAGTGGGAGAGCCAACTTCAGGACACTGGTCCACAAGAGACCTCCCAGCTCCACGTAATACCAAACGGCAAAAATCTCTCAGAGATCTCCATCTCAACATCAAGACCCAGCTTCACTCAACGACGAGCAAGCTACAGTGCTGGACACCCTATGCCAAACAACTAGCAAGACACGAACACAGCCCCATCCATTAGCAGAGAGGCTGCCTAAAATCATAATAAGGCCACAGACACCCCAAAATACACCACCAGACGTGGACGTGCCCACCAGAAAGACAAGATCCAACCTCATCCACCAGAGCTCAGGCACTAGTTCCCTCCACCAGGAAGCCTACACAACACACTGAACCAACCTTAGCCACTGGGGACAGATACCAAAAACAATGGGAACGTCGAACCTGCAGCCTGTGAAAAGGAGACCCCAAACACAGTAAGATAAGCAAAATGAGACGACAGAAAAACACACAGCAGATGAAGGAGCAGGGTCAGAACATACCAGACTTAACAAATGAAGAGGAAATGGGTAGTCTACCTGAAAAAGAATTCAGAATAATGATAGTAAGGATGATCCAAAATCTTGGAAATAGAATGGACAAAATGCAAGAAACATTTAACAAGGACGTAGAAGAACTAAAGAGGAACCAAGCAATGATGAAAACCACAATAAATGAAATTAAAAATACTCTAGATGGGATCAATAGCAGAATAACTGAGGCAGAAGAAAGGATAAGTGACCTGGAAGATAAAATGGTGGAAATAACTACTGCAGAGCAGGATAAAGAAAAAAGAATGAAAAGAACTGAGGACAGTCTCAGAGACCTCTGGGACAACATTAAATGCACCAACATTCGAATTATAGGGGTCCCAGAAGCAGAAGAGAAAAAGAAAGGGACTGAGAAGATATTTGAAGAGATTATAGTTGAAAACTTCCCTAATATGGGAAAGGAAATAGTTAATCAAGTCCTGGAAGCACAGAGAGTCCCATACAGGATAAACCCAAGGAGAAACACACCAAGACACATATTAATCAAACTGTCAAAAATTAAATATAAGGAAAACATATTAAAGGCAGCAAGGGAAAAAAAAACAAATAACACACAAGGGAATCCCCATAAGGTTAACATCTGATCTTTCAGCAGAAACTCTGCAAGCCAGAAGGGAGTGGCAGGATGTACTTAAAGTGATGAAGGAGAAAAACCTACAACCAAGATTACACTACCCAGCAAGGATCTCATTCAGATTCGATGGAGAAATTAAAACCTTTACAGACAAGCAAAAGCTGAGAGAGTTCAGCACCACCAAACCAGCTTTACAACAAATGCTAAAGGAACTTCTCTAGGCAAGAAACACAAGAGAAGGAAAACACCTACAATAACAAACCCAAAACATTTAAGAAAATGGGAATAGGAACATACATATCGATAATTACCTTGAATGTAAATGGATTAAATGCTCCCACCAAAAGACACAGGCTGGCTGAATGGATACAAAAACAAGACCCATATATATGCTGTCTACAAGAGACCCACTTCAGACCTAGAGACACATATAGACTGAAAGTGAGGGGATGGAAAAAGATATTCCATGCAAATGGAAATCAAAAGAAAGCTGGAGTAGCAATTCTCATATCAGACAAAATAGACTTTAAAATAAAGACTATTACAAGAGACAAAGAAGGACACTATATAATGATCAAGGGATCGATCCAAGAGGAAGGTATAACAATTGTAAATATTTATGCACCCAACATAGGAGCACCTCAATACATAAGGCAAATACTAACAGCCATAAAAGGGGAAATCGACAGCAACACAATCATAGTAGGGGACTTTAACACCCCACTCTCACCAATGGACAGATCATCCAAAATGAAAATAAATAAGGAAACACAAGCTTTAAAGGATACATTAAACAAGATGGACTTAATTGATATTTATAGGACATTCCACCCAAAAACAACAGAATACATATTTTTCTCAAGTGCTCATGGAACATTCTCCAGGATAGATCATATCTTGGGTCATAAATCAAGCCTTGGTAAATTTAAGAAAATTGAAATCGTATCAAGTATCTTTTCCGACCACAACGCTATGAGACTAGATATCAATTACAGGAAAAGATCTGTAAAAAATACAAACACATGGAGGCTACACAATACATTACTTAATAACGAAGTGATCACTGAAGAAATCAAAGGGGAAATCAAAAAATACCTAGAAACAAATGACAATGGAGATACGACGACCCAAAACCTATGGGACGCAGCAAAAGCAGTGCTAAGAGGGAAGTTTATAGCAATACAAGCCTACCTCAAGAAACAGGAAACATCTCGAATAAACAACCTAACCTTGCACCTAAAGCAATTAGAGAAAGAAGAACAAAAAAAACCCAAAGCCAGCAGAAGGAAAGAAATTATAAAGATCAGGTCAGAAATAAATGAAAAAGAAATGAAGGAAACAATAGCAAAAATCAATGAAACTAAAAGCTGGTTCTTTGAGAAGATAAACAAAATTGATAAACCATTAGCCAGACTCATCAAGAGAAAAAGGGAGAAGACTCAGATCAATAGAATTAGAAATGAAAAAGGAGAAGTAACCACTGACACTGCAGAAATACAAAAGATCATGAGAGATTACTACAAGCAACTCTATGCCAATAAAATGGACAACCTGGAAGAAATGGACAGATTCTTAGAAATGCACAAACTGCCGAGACTGAACCAGGAAGAAATAGAAAATATGAACAGACCAATCACAAGCACTGAAATTGAAACTGTGATTAAAAACCTTCCAACAAACAAAAGCCCAGGGCCAGATGGCTTCACAGGTGAATTCTATCAAACATTTAGAGAAGAGCTAACACCTATCCTTCTCAAACTCTTTCAAAATATTGCAGAGGGAGGAACACTCCCAAACTCATTCTACGAGGCCACCATCACCCTGATACCAAAACCAGACAAAGATGTCACAAAGAAAGAAAACTACAGGCCAATATCACTGATGAACATAGATGCAAAAATCCTCAACAAAATACTAGCAAACAGAATCCAACAGCACATTGAAAGGATCATACACCATGATCAAGTGGGGTTTATCCCAGGAATGCAAGGATTCTTCAGTATACGCAAATCAATCAATGTGATACATCATATGAACAAACTGAAGGAGAAAAACCATATGATCATCTCAATAGATGCAGAGAAAGCTTTCGACAAAATTCAACACCCATTTATGATAAAAGCCCTGCAGAAAGTAGGCATAGAGGGAACTTTCCTCAACATAATAAAGGCCATATATGACAAACCCACAGCCAACATTGTCCTCAATGGTGAAAAACTGAAACCATTTCCACTAAGATCAGGAACAAGACAAGGTTGCCGACTCTCACCACTATTATTCAACATAGTTTTGGAAGTGTTAGCCACAGCAATCAGAGAAGACAAAGAAATAAAAGGAATCCAAATAGGAAAAGAAGAAGTAAAGTTGTCACTATTTGCAGATGACATGATACTATACATAGAGAATCCTAAAGATGCTACCAGAAAACTCCTAGAGCTAATCAATGAATTTGGTAAAGTAGCAGGATACAAAATTAATGCACAGAAATCTCTTGCATTTCTATACACTAATGACGAAAAATCTGAAAGTGAAATTAAGAAAACACTCCCATTTACCATTGCAACAAAAAGAATAAAATATCTAGGAATAAACCTACCTAAGGAGACAAAAGACCTGTATGCAGAAAATTATAAGACACTGATGAAAGAAATTAAAGATGATACAAATAGATGGAGAGATATGCCATGTTCCTGGATTGGAAGAATCAACATTGTGAAAATGACTCTACTATCCAAAGCAATCTACAGATTCAATGCAATCCCTATCAAACTACCACTGGCATTTTTCACAGAACTAGAACAAAAAATTTCACAATTTGTATGGAAACACAAAAGACCCCGAATAGCCAAAGCAATATTGAGAACGAAAAATGGAGCTGGGGGAATCAGGCTCCCTGACTTCAGACTATATTACAAAGCTTCAGTAATCAAGACAGTTTGGTACTGGCACAAAAACAGAAATATAGATCAATGGAACAGGATAGAAAGCCCAGAGATAAACCCACACACATATGGGCACCTTATTTTTGATAAAGGAGGCAAGCATATACAGTGGAGAAAAGACAGCCTCGTCAATAAGTGGTGCTGGGAAAATTGGATTGGTACATGTAAAAGTATGAAATTAGAACACTCCCTGACACCATGCACAAAAATAAACTCAAAATGGATTAAAGACCTAAGTGTAAGGGCAGACACTATCAAACTCTTAGAGGAAAACATAGGCAGAACACTCTATGACATACATCACAGCAAGATTCTTTTTGACCCAGCTCCCAGAGAAATGGAAATAAGAACACAAATAAACAAATGGGATCTAATGAAACTTAAAAGCTTTTGCACAGCAAAGGAAACCATAAACAAGACCAAAAGACAACCATCAGAATGGGAGAAAATATTTGCAAATGAAGCAACTGACAAAGGATTAATCTCCAAGATTTACAAGCAGCTCATGCAGCTCAATAACAAAAAAACGAACAACCCAATCCAAAAATGGGCCAAAGACCTAAATAGACATTTCTCCAAAGAAGATATACAGATGGCCTACAGACACATGAAAGAATGCTCAACATCATTAATCATTAGAGAAATGCAAATCAAAACTACAATGAGATATCATCTCACACCGGTCAGAATGGCCATCATCAAAAAATCTAGAAACAATAAATGCTGGAGAGGGTGTGGAGGAAAGGGAACCCTCTTGCACTGTTGGTGGGAATGTAAATTGATACAGCCACTATGGAGAACAGTATGGAGGTTCCTTAAAAAACTACAAATAGAACTGCCATACGACCCAGCAATCCCACTACTGGGCATATACCCTGAGAAAACCATAGGTCAAAAAGAGTCATGTACCAAAATGTTCATTGCAGCTCTATTTACAATAGCCAGGACATGGAAGCAATCTAAATGTCCATCGACAGATGAATGGATAAAGAAGATGTGGCACATATATACAATGGAATATTACTCAGCCATAAAAAGAAATGAAATGGAGGTATTTGTAATGAGGTGGATGGAGTTAGAGTCTGTCATACAGAGTGAAGTAAGTCAGAAAGAGAAAAACAAATACAGTATGCTAACTCATATATACGGAATCTAAGGGGAAAAAAAAGCCATGAAGAACCTAGTGGCAAGACGGGAATAAAGACACAGAACTACTAGAGAATGGACTTGAGGATATGGGGAGGGGGTGGGGTGAGATGTGACAGGGTAAGAGAATGTCATGGACATATATACACTACCAAATGTAAAATAGATAACTAGTGGGAAGCAGCCGCATA
Organism: Balaenoptera physalus; assembly: GCF_965194825.1. Classification (NCBI taxonomy): domain Eukaryota; kingdom Metazoa; phylum Chordata; class Mammalia; order Artiodactyla; family Balaenopteridae; genus Balaenoptera; species Balaenoptera physalus. Next base: position 10,608 of record NW_028124331.1, on the reverse strand, counting down.
GCACAGGGAGATCAGCTCGGTGCTTTGTGACCACCTAGAGGGATGGGATGGGGAGGGTGGGAGGGAGGGAGATGCAAGAGGGAAGAGAAATGGGAACATATTGTATATGTATAACTGATTCACTTTGTTATAAAGCAGAAGCTAACACACCATTGTAAGGCAATTATACTTCAATAAAGATGTTAAAAAAAAAAAAATTGGGCCACACCATGTGGTATGCAGGATGCGGGATCTTAGTTCCCCAACCAGGGATCGAACCTGCGCCCCCTGCAGTGGGAGCGCAGAGTCCCAACCCCTGGATGGCCAGGGAAGTCCCACCTTAGAATGCATATTTTCACACTATTCTTTTTACCCATGAGCACGGGGTATCTTTCCATTTATTTTTGTCTGTTCAGTTTCCTTTATCAGTGTCTTCCAGTTTTCATTGTGCAGGTCCTTCACGTCCTTGGTTAAATTTACTCCTAGTTATCTTTTTGGATGCAATTGTAAGTGGGATTTTTTTTAAATTCTTTTTCTGATGGTTCATTATCAGTGTATAGAATCACAAATGATTTTTGTGCATTGATTTTTCTTTCTTTTGTATCCTGCAGCTTTACTGAATTCATTTTTTAGTTGTAACAGTTTTTTGTTGATTGAATGTGGAAAACTAGAATTCAGAAATCCCACTGTTTCAACTACATCTAGGTCATCCACAGCACCCAAGACATAGTGTCTCCCAATATAATCTTCCCACGGTGCCTCTTGTAGTATGTGGCCTCCTACAAGGGTGATTGGCATCACCACTGTGGGTGAGCTGGATCTGGGTAGAGCTTGGCCTCTATAACAAAGTTTGATGTCTGTATTTCTGGCGTGGTACGACATGGTTGTTTGATAAGCACTTTATTTCCTAGTAAATTTCAAGTGTATACAAAACTTCAAATAGCAGTATCAAGTTTTCCACATTCACAAAATACACCAGTTTGTTTTACCCTGTGAGAGTGGGAGGGCCACTCTCCCAGGGAACCAGCACATAACCCCAAAATGGGGAATAATTATGGTTTCCACATTATAATCCTATCCCCAGACCTGCTTCAACTTTCACCAGCTGCCCCAGCTTTGTGGAAACGTATTTTTCCATTCGAATCCAGTTTTCTTTTCTTGGAACCATCACTGGGGCTTTTCCTCACTTTGAAAACCTTGCTGGATTTAAAGTGTACAAGATGAGCATGATCTGGGTGGTTTTTCTGTATGGCTTCTTTCACTTAGGAAGTTTTCAATGTTTATCCACATTGTAACATTGATCATTATTTCATTCATTTTTCCATTGTGATTAAAAACACATAACATTTACCACTTAAACCATTTTTTAAAGCTTTTTTAAAAAATTTATTTTATTTTATTTTTTGGCTGTGTCGGGTGTTTGTTGCTGTGTGCAGGCTTTCTCTAGTTGCGGCGAGCGGAGGCTACTCTTAGTTGCTGTGTGCAGGCTTCTCATTGCGGTGGCTTCTCTTGCGGAGCACGGGCTCTAGAGCGCAGGCTCAGTATTTGTGGCGCATGGGCTTAGTTGCTCCACGGCATGCGGGATCTTCCAGGACCAGCGCTTGAACCCGTGTCCCCTGCATTGGCAGGCAGATTCTTAACCACTGTGCCACGAGGGAAGACCCATTTAAACCATTTTTAAGTGTACAGTGCTATGGCGTTAACTACATTCACATTGTTGTAAAAATATCTTCACCATCCATCTCCAGAACTTTATTTTCCCCATGTGAAACCATAGCCATTAAACACTAACTCACCTCAACCTCTGGCAACCTTATTCTACTTTGTCTTTGAATTTGACTTATCTGGATACCTCATACTAGTGGAATCATAGAACGTTTGTCCTTTCTGTGTCTGGCTTGTTTCACTTAGCATAATAACTTCAAGGTTCATCACATTGTAGCATGTGTGAGAATTACCTTAGTTTTAAAGGTTGAGTCATATTCCATTGTGTATATACTACACTGTACTTATCCATTCATCTGTTGAAGGATGTGTTGTGTTGCTTCCACCTTTTGGTTATTGTGAATAATGTTGCTATGAATATGGGGTACAGATATCTGTTCCAGTCCTTGCTTTCTAATATTTTGGGTGTACACCCTGGAGTGGAATCAAGGGATCATACATTTTCCATGTTTTTGAGGAGCCACCATACATTTTTCCACAGTGGCTGTATAATTTTACTTTATTCCTTTATATGACAGAATAATGCAGCTTATGTGTCTACCTTATTTTGCTTATCCATTTACCTGCTGATGGACATTTAAATCTTTTCTACCTTGGGCTACTGTGAACAGTGCTGCTATTAATAATTGGTGAACAAGTTTTTGTTTGAACACCTGTTTTCAGTTTTTTGGGAATATGTCTAGGAGTGGAGTTGTTGAACCACATGGTAATTATATTTTATATTTTTGAGTAAATGCTAAAGTTTTGTACATATAGACTGCACCATTGTACATCTCCACAAGTAACTTTTAAGGGTTCTAATTACTCTACATTGTTGCCAACATTTGTTATTTTTATTTATATATTTAAAAATTTATTTTTATTCTAGTGTGTGTGAAGGGGCATCACATCGTGGCTTTAATTTGCATTTTCATCATGACTACTGATGTTTGACATCTTTTCATTTCCTTGTTGACCATTTGTATGTCTTGCCTGAAGAGCAGTCCATGCAAGCCATTTGTCTGTTTCAAAAATTTTATTGTTTGTCTTTTTGTTGATGAGTTGTAAAAGTCCTGGGTATATTCTAGGTAAAGAGTCTTATCAGATATACAACGTGCCAATATTGTCTTCCATTCTGTGGGCCGTCTTTTTACTTTCTGGATAGCCTCTTTTGATGCACAAAGGTTTGTAATTTTGAGGAAATCCAATTTGTCTATTTTTTCCTTTCATTTCTTATGCTTTACTGTCAAATCTAAGAAACCATTGCTAAATTCATGGTCAAGAAGATTTAATTCCTTGGTTTATTTGAGAGTTCATACAGTCATCCTTCGGCACCCACTAGGCCAGGCTTTAGGTCTTGGGTTGAGTCAGTGTGAGGGTTCAGGGGCCATGGTTTAGGGTTATGGGCCATTGTTGGAGAGTCGTGGTAGAGGGTTGTGGTTAAAGGGTCAGGGTCGGGGATTAGAGTTTAGGGGTCAGGGGCGAGGGTCTACGGGTCTGGGGCTAGGATTGTTAGGGGGTTAAGGTTAGAAGTTAGGGTTCTTAGGGTAAAGGTTAGAGTTATGTTTAAGCACAAATGGCCCTCATTGCCCTCCCCTCTCCCTCTCTCTGAAGCCTCCAGAATGGATAGGACTTGCCCAGGGTCAGACAGGAGTCAGGGAGCTGAGGTCAATAAATGTTTTTCTGGCCTCCCTTCCCTCAGTCCTGGGCTCTGAGAGAAGAATGAAATGTCTGTTCTTGTCTCGGACTGTTTCTTACCCAACTCAACCTCTGTCAAGGATTGGGGAGGGTGTCAGAAGTCATGCATGGTTTCCTTCTGCCCTCCTACCTGGGAAGGGTGATGCTGGCCCTACTCTGCCTGGGCAGCCCCAGTTTCCAGCACAGCCCAGACAGCAGGGCACTCAGTGGACATGTGTGGATTTATACAGGACTGGGTGCAGTGACCTGCCAGCCCCCAGATGTTGCCTTCTTAAGGGCTGGTGGGGCCCTCCTGACACTGGAGGCATCCTTTGTCCCATCTGAGCGGGCATGAATAGATGATCAGGTCTCAGGCAGGACAGCCCTTGACCTCTGACTATCCAGGCAGGCATCTGTGGTCCTCTAGCTCAGTCCAGCCTGGGCATTGCCAGGCCCTCATGTATAGTTACAGAGCTGACCGTGATGCCGGGCAATTCAACAGCTACCTAGGCAGTGTACACATTCCTTTGAGAAGTTTCAACTACCAACATCCATGTGGTTGAGAAAAAGGCCTCCCCCTCACAGCCTCATAGGCTGCCAAGAGAAGTAATAATCCTCTAAACATTGGAATGTGTCCCTGACACAACAACCATACAGGAGACCATGGCCCTGAAATCCTTTGTCCTTTCAGTCGTTAGAAACTTTTGACATTCATATTCATTAAGAATCAAAGATATGGGAGCACCTGGACCTCACAATGGGAGGTTCACAGTGACACTGCATTGTCTTGGAGAGCCATGTGCATCCATGTGGCCTCTGGAAAGCCTGCCAATTATGGGTTCCATGGCATGGAATAATTCTTGAGCCTCCCATTACTTCATTGCACAAGAGTTTCCTTACCACCCTAGCATTTGGTTTCTTCACTTAGTAAATGAGAGAGAAGAAACTGGAAAATGAGCAGTATTGTTTTTCAGGGATGGGCAATTAATATGGCCAGGGAGATGGCATAACTCAAGGGCTCCCACCTCTCAGGGGCAGGAATGAGGTCTGTGTGTCTTCTGAGGGCACATGGGCTGTTTTGGGCCCACCTCTGAGATGTGAGGACCTGATGCCCAAGGAAAGAGACTTGAGTTTACCACCACCAGCGATTCTGACTTGTCAGCAAGTGAAAGAACTTCTTGCAGTCTTGGGAGGACAGTAAGAGCACTGGATGAGTAGCTGCAGCCCCTGACCCTGAGTTGAACCCCTTTCTTCCTTTTGTGTCAGATTCTGTGCTGTGCAGTGAGCTGTCATTGACTTAGAATCTGTTGCTTTCTGCCAGCCAGCATCTGTTCTCAGGCCCAAGTGCCTCAGTTTTCCTTTGGGAATTACATCTCACCTGCTTCCAGTCCAAACAGTTGCAGAAGGATGACCCCATGTTCCACCCAGTTTGAAGATGGGTTTACAACCCACATCTAGTCAGTCCCATTTTCCATCTCCTGGTGATGGGTCAAGGATGAGAATGCAACCCAAGCCAGATCAAAGGCATTTAAAACCATGACTTTCTTGGAACCCAAGAAAAGGAGAAACTCTTTCTTGGAAAATGGATGGTGAGTGGTTGTCAGCCTAGAATTGCTGTTGGCCCAAGGGCAATGAGAGAGCCTGTGCCTGTGAATGGGGTCCCCCAAAGGCACTGAGCAGGACAAAGTTTTGGAGAGAAGCAAGGTCACACTGAGGTAGTGTGAGCCACTGGACCTACCAGGTCCAAACCCATTCTGTAACTTGCCACTTGCAAGTATTAATTTATTTCTACCCTTACAATAAATACTAACTTATTTTACTTCAGTAAGTGTGTCCAGTCGTTGGGAAAAGAAAAATTCGTAGTTGATACATCTGAATCAATAATCCCTGATCCTTCCTCAGGTGTCCTCACTGGGTAGGCATGGCTGGGGGAGATGAAGATTCTGGGTGGGACCAGATATTAGTGGAGCTGCCAAACAGCTCTGCCTCTGTTCCTTCCCTGTCCCGGGAGAGGGAAACCCTGGGACAGTGATAGGATAACCAGTATGGGGAAGAGGTTCCTCAGTGATTAATTGGTCTTTTTGTATTTTCCTTAATTTAGTGTTCATTTTGGTAATGTGTTTTTACAAAGAAATCACCCGTTTCTTCTAGATTTCCAGTTTGTTACAGTAGGTTTCTCTTATTTGACGTTTAATTTTTCCCGTCTAATTTTCTACAGAATCATGACAAATAATGAACAAATATTGATACTCTATTATTAACCGGAGTCCCTATTCATGTTCCCTTTGTTATACCTTTCCTTGTTCCAGGATCTCAAAGGACACGGGGTCATCATATCTATTTAGTCTCTTCTGGGCTTTGACAGTTGCTCAGACTCTCCTTGTTTCCATGACCTTGACAGTGTGGAGGAGGACTGGTCAGGTATTTTATAGACTGCCGGGCACTGGGATTTGCTTGGTGTTTTTGTTGTGGTTAGACTTGGCTTTGAAAAAGCAGATCACAGAGGTGAAGTGCTTCCTCTTCACTGTATGTCAAGAGGACAGTCTCTCAAGGGAACTTCTCACTTATATTCTCAACTTTGGTCACCTAGCTGAGGTAGTGTTTGTCAAGTGTTCCCACAGTGAAGTTAATTTTTTCCCATGTCCATCCTGTGTGTCTTATTTAGGAGGAAGTCATAATGCAGAACCCACACTTGAGGAGAGAGGGGTTAGCTTCACATCCTTGATGGACAGCTGAGTGGCTATATAAATTGCTTAGAAGCTTTCTGCATAGGAGATTTCTTTTTAACACCGTTCATCAAAAACTATGTAATTTATTTTTACCAGTTTGGGCACGTGAATAATTATTGTAAACTTTTGGTTATAATCCAGTGCTACATTTTAAGACTGCTTAGTTAATTCTTGCTTTGGCTGTTGAGAGCTTTTTCCATTTGCTCCTGTTTTCATTTTACATAATTTCTCTTTTGTGGGTTTTTAAAATTTTTGGTACTTCTTTACTTTCTGATATTTTAAGATTATCCTGCTTCATATATTTACTGTCTCAGTCCTAGTATCAGCCCTTTCTTCAAAGAGCCCTTGTTCCTTTCATTAGAGAATGGTATTAAAAACGTACATGTGGGAGCTAAATATGCTCAGCTGACAGTGCATGGAAATATATGCAAGTATCCCAGCCTATGCATACACACATAATTATAAAGATTTCCATGTGGAACTATGTGCAGGCTAAAGAGAGTTTATACTGATATCTCCAACCGGATCTGTTATGACATGGATATTGTAACCTTCTCCCTTTGTTTGACTGTAACTTCACACTCCAGTGGTAAGAAACCTGGCTTCCACCATTTGTCATTTATTAAATTCAGTGCTTGTTCCATTCAATTACTGATATAGTAGTTTCAGTAGTATTAGCTACTACCCATCATGGAAAGAACATAGAGTCCACTGTGTATGTATGACACATTTTGTCTTTGGCCTACAGATTCTGTACATTTCCAAAGTTAACTTAGGTCAACCCATTTGTCCCACTACCAACAGTGAGTTTTTTCATACATTTCTGAATCAGATTCTTTGTTACATTCTGTATTCCAGTCTTTGACACTCCCATATCCTAAGCAGCTAAGTTTGAATAGATTGTAATTTACTTGTTGGGTTGTAAAAATCTGTGGGTATAGACAAATGCATAGTGACAGGTATTCACCACTAAAGTATCATATGGACTATTTCAACCACATATTCTATACATTGTTTACCATGTCAGTTTTGCCTTTTCTAGAATGTCATATAAATGAGGCCATACAGTGTGTAGCACTTCAGACTGGATTCTTTCACTTAGCAATGTAAGTTAGATGTATCTATTTTTTTTTTGCACGGGTTGATGGTCCATTCCTTTATATCTCTGAATACTATTGCATTGCATGTATATTAGAGGAAAAATAATTTTCCCTCTACCCTTCTATGTTCTTTATTGAGATCTCCCTTGTAATGAAAAAGAGAGGAACTAGAGAAAACAATCAGAAGTTTAATATATACCATGCATACCTCCTGTATACTTGAAAGATACCTAGGAAAACTGAGTCACTCCCTGAATTGGCCCAAGCCGTTAGCTTAAATGCTATCTTCTGCTGAGAACAAAAGAAAGATGTTAGGGAATGGAAGAAGCCATTTAAAGGAGGTTATTAGGCAAAGCACAGTAAACAAGGGTATGGTTGTTACACAGATTTACATCCAGGCCTATTTCATTGACAAGGATTTTTTATAAAAAACATTTATTTATTTGGCTGTGCCAGGTCTTAGTTGCGGCCTGTGGAATCTTTAGTTGCGGCATGTGGGCTCTTAGTTGCAGCATGCGGTATCTAGTTCCATGACCAGGAGTTGAACCCTGGCCCCCTGCATTGGGAGCATGGAGCCTTAGCCACTGGACCAGCAGGGAAGTCCCAACAAGCTTTTCTTGATATTTAGTCATCATTCAATTCCTGGTCCAGAGAGGGACAAACCCTTACAAATGGAGATATCCTTAATAAATGTAAATTTACCTCATAAAAGGGCATTTTCTACTGGGCTTTGAAAGATTCTCCTGGGTCTGCTCTTTCTTATTAATCAGTCCAAAATAATCCTTTTGTCAAATGGGCATATTTTGGGGTGGTGTATTCTGCTCTCCTTGACATGTATGTGCCCTAATTTGTTTATGAATTCACCTACAGAAGGACATCCTGATATCTTTAAGTTTTTAGCCATTATGGATAGAGCTGCTGTACATTACTTGATGCTAGTTTGGGTTTGAACACAGTTTTTTAAAGCAGTTGTCTAAATACAAGAGGTACACTTCTTGGATCCTAAGGTGAGACTTTTTAGATTTGGAAAAAATTGCCAAACTGTCTTCCAAAGTTGGTTGTACATGCATTCCACCAGCATCTTGAGTATATTCTTGTATGCTTATTTACTGCCTGTTTATCTTCTTGGGCCACGTGTGTGTTTCAATCTTTACCAAATTTTAATGGCGTTGGCATAATTTGAGTACAAATCCTTTATCAGATATGTGCTTTGGAAATAGTTTCTTGCAGTTTGTGGTTTGTCTTCCGGTTTTCTGAATAAGGTCACCAGACCCAAAGTCATGTAGATTATTTTTTTTTCTAGGATTTTTTTTTTTTTTTTTTTTTTTTTTTTTTTCACACACACACACTGTATTTTATTTTTACAAGAGATAAATAGACTGACACCAAGCATTGTACATGGATGACCACAACAAAAGCAACAATGATTGCAATTACCAAACATGAAACACACTCATACTATGTCATAATATTGACATTCAGTCCAGTAATCCTCCACTGTAACAGCTCCTTTACTTTGCAGTGAAAATTGATTTGTATATTCTTTGCCTCTGAGTCCTTGTGGGATTTTTTTTTTTTTAATTCAGAGAGAAAGTCACAAAAATTATACTCATCCTCATCAGTTCACTCAGTCCCATGTAATTAATTGTTTTTTTTCATCTTGATCTTTTGTTAGCACTTTTATGAGTTCATCAGTTTTTCATCACAGTTCTGAAAATGCTTATTCATTCAGTTCAGCAGTACAGTTACCAGAAACCTGTACTTGTCAGAGTCTTTTCCATGAATTTCTTGAAGATGAAACCCTTTTATAGAAACATATTTGCAAAATCATCAGAGTACACCCAGAACTGTCTGTAAATGACAAAAGACTTAAAAATGACCACGGTAAAAGATTTGGTGAAAGTTCATAATAATGCAGTTGACAAGAAAATTAGTTATTTCTGAGATATACATTTTAAAGTAATAACTAGGATTATTACTTATAACATTATACCAGAACATATAAGATTTTTAGAAATTTCATGTAATGTCTGAAACATTTATATTAACATATTTCCATACATATTTCCATACAAATACAAATATAAGATTTTTAGAAATTTCATGTAATGTCTGAAACATTTATATTAACATATTTCCATACATATTTCCTTACAAATACAAATATAAGATTTTTAGGAATTTCATGTAATGTCTGAAACATTTATATTAACATATTTCCATACAAATAACCCAATGAAAGTTTAGTATTAGTTGTTTTGTTTGTTTTTTTATACTGCAGGTTCTTATTAGGCATCAATTTTATACATATCAGTGTATACATGTCAATCCCAATCGCCCAATTCAGCACACCACCATCCCCACCTCACCGCAGTTTTCCCCCCTTGGTGTCCATATGTCCATTCTCTACATCTGTGTCTCAACTTCTGCCCTGCAAACTGGCTCATCTGTATCATTTTTCTAGGTTCCACATACATGCATTAATATATGATATTTGTTTTTCTCTTTCTGACTTACTTCACTCTGTATGATAGTCTCTAGATCCATCCACGTCTCAACAAATGACACAATTTCGTTCCTTTTTATGGCTGAGTAATATTCCATTGTATATATGTACCACATCTTCTTTATCCATTCGTCTGTTGATGGGCATTTAGGTTGCTTCCATGACCTGGCTATTGTAAATAGTGCTGCAATGAACATTCGGGTGCATGTGTCTTTTTGAATTACGGTTTTCTCTGGGTATATGCCCAGTAGTGGGATTGCTGGGTCATATGGTAATTCTATTTTTAGTTTTTTAAGGAACCTCCATATTGTTCTCCAGAGTGGCTGTATCAATTTACATTCCCACCAACAGTGCAAGAGGGTTCCCTTTTCTCCACACCCTCTCCAGCATTTGTTGTTTGTCGATTTTCTGATGATCCCCATTCTAACAGGAGTGAGGTGATACCTCATTGTAGTTTTGATTTGCATTTCTCTAATAATTAGTGATGTTGAGCAGCTTTTCATGTGCTTCGTGGCCGTCTGTATGTCTTCTTTGGAGAAATGTCTATTTAGGTCTTCTGCCCATTTTTGGATTGGGGTGTTTGTTTCTTTGATATTGAGCTGAATGAGCTGTTTATATATTTTGGAGATTAATCCTTTGTCCGTTGATTCATTTGCAAATATTTTCTCCCATTCTGAGGGTTGTCTTTTCGTCTTGTTTATGGTTTCCTTTGCTGTGCAAAAGCTTTGAAGTTTCATTAGGTCCCACTTGTTTATTTTTGTTTTTATTTCCATTACTCTAGGAGGTGGATCAAAAAAGATCTTGCTGTGATTTATGTCAAAGAGTGTTCTTCCTATGTTTTCCTCTAAGAGTTTTATAGTGTCCAGTCTTATATTTAGGTCTCTAATCCATTTTGAGTTTATTTTTGTGTATG
>NW_028124332.1:0-50607 GCF_965194825.1 Balaenoptera physalus | reverse complement strand
ACCTTCTTTGTGTTTTCATTAGTGGCTCTTACCACGTCCCCCTTAGAATCGAGGGTACGCATTTCTCCACAATCGCTTCAGCATTTATTGTTTGCAGCATTTATGCTAATGGCCCTTCTGGCTGGTGTGAGCTGATAGGTTTTTGTACTTTGGGTTTGCATGTCTTTGAAAATTCATAAAACTCATCATTTTTCTCTGCCGTTTTCTTTTCTGCTCAAAAAAGGAAACAGTTGGGAGTACAATATAACTCTTGAAATTGTCTTCTTGGAAGCTTGCCCTCTGTTAAATTTTTTGGTCGATTTTCCAGCCCAGAATTTTTTTAGAGAGCAGGTCTCATTTCCCGAACTGCAAGTGTGGTGCCTATTTAGTGACCTTTAGCAATGGGTTAAAAGCTGCTGTTGTGGGAAGTGGCCTCAAGCAGGCAGCATTCCTCCATTCCCAAATCTGGGTACTAGGGCAGCAGAGCCTTTCTGGAAGTCGTGTTCCTAGGTTGTAAATTATATTGGAATGTGCGTGGAGAAACCCCCATAAGTTTATGTCTCATTATTTCTTCTTGCTTTTAAAAATTTTTTTAATTGGGGTAAAGCTTAGAATATTGTTTGTCTGAGGTGTACACAATCTGGTTCATTTGTACATTATATATGTCTATTCAAGTACAGATCCCCTTCCCATGTAAAATGTTACAGAGGGTTCCGCACACCTCCCTTCTATATGGTAGGTCTTTTTGAGATATGTATATAATATGTGTTTGTATACATATAGTAACACTAACCTTAATTTATCCACTCCCCCCACCTTTCCTTTTAGATGAGCATAGTTTGTTTTCTAAATCTGTGAGTGTCTTTCTCTGTGGAAATATGTTCATTTGTGTCAGTTATTAGATAACGCCTATAAGTGATATCATAGAATATAGGTCTTTTGCTTTCGGACTTACCTCATGTTTCGTGATTATCTCCAGACTCATTTGTGGTGCCTCAAAGAACAATGGTTCATTGTTTTCCATGGCTAATATTCCAATGTGTACATGGACCACTTCTTCTTTATCTATTCACCTGTTGTTGGACATTTTGATTCCTTCACTGTCTTGGCTATTGTGAAGAAGGCTGCACTGAAGCGTTGGCGGCCTGTGTCTTCTCGATTCTTGTCTTCTCCGGTGAGAGGTCCAATGGTGCGCCTGCTGGATTGAATGGTACCTCCATTTTTACTTTTAAACACAGCTCCTTTCTGTTCTCATTATTGGCCGTTACCCCTTTACGTCTCACCAGCAGGTAGAGGGTACACAGTTCTCTAAAACCCCGTCAGCATTTATTGTTTGTAGACTTTTTGCTGATGGTCAGTCGACTGGTGTAAGTTGAAACTTTTTGTAGATTAGATTTCATGGGTCTAACACTCCCTGAGGTTGAGCTTTTATCCATTTTCCTTTTTTTTAAAAGAGCGTGAGTAAAACGTTAATATTCATACTCTCTTCTGGAAACATTTGCCTGTTTTGAAATTTTTGTCCATTCCCTACTTCAGCACAATTTTTTAGGGCAGGTGTCCTTTACAGCCCTGAGTCCTTGTGAATGTTAAGTGACCATTAGCTGTGAGTTTAAAGCTGCTCTTGCAGGAAACGGCCACAAGGTGGCATCATTTCTCCTTTACCAAATTTGGTAACTGGGGAAACAGAGCCTTAATGGAAGTGGTGTTCTAGGTTGTAAATTAGAATGGAATGTGCCAGGAAAAAGCCCTTTATGTTTATGTCTCATTACTTGTTGTTCATATTTATAATTTACTTTTTATTTTTTATCCAAGCAAATTTGATTACAATGGTTTGTTTGTTCTAGGTGTGCAAATGTGGTTCTTTCACACATATACGTGTATCTATTCTTCCTCGCATCCTTTTCCCATATAGGTTATGACACAATGTTGAGTAGTCTTCTCCTGGTCTTCCGTACGTCTTTGGTGATTATATATTTCACATGGTTTGTATATCTCTGTTAACCCCAATATGGTAAATTATCCAATCCTCATCCCTTTCTATTTGATGAACCATAAGTTTTTTAATGAATCTGTGATTGCCTTTCTCTGTGGAAATATCTTCATTAGTATCAATTTTTATGTAACTCCTAAAAGTGATATGATAGGATATGTGTCTTTTACTTTCTCACTTACTACAGGTGGTGTGATTACGTCTAGACTCATCTATGGTGCTGCAAATGGCATTGTTTCATTTTTTTCACTAGCGAATATTCCATCTATACATGGAGGAGTTCTTCTTTGTCCACCCATCTGTTGGTGGACTTTTTGGTTACCTCCATATCTTGGCTATTGTAATACTGTGCAATGCAGATTGGCCTGCCTGTGTCTTTCCAATTCTCTCTTCTTAGATTATAGGTCGAGGAGTGGGCCTGCTGGATCATATGGTAGCTCAATGTTTACCTTTTTAAGGCACCTCCATTCTGTTCTCATTTGTGGCCCTTTCCAAGTCACGTCCCCCTTGAAGTTGAGGGTATGCATTTCTCCACAACAGCTTCAGCATTTATTGTTTGTAGTTTTCTTGCTGATGGTTTTTCTGACAAGTGTGAGCTGATACCTCTTTTTGGTTGAATTCGCATGTGCCTTATAATTCGTTGAAACTGAGCTTTAAGGCATATCCTTTTTATTTTTCAAGCTGTGATTACCCCTTAGTTCTTCAAAGTGTTCTCTTAAAGTATGTGTCACATTTTGAAATGTTTTGGCCATTACCTCCCTCAAGACATATTGAGGGCATGTTTCATTTACAGTCCTGCATTACTTCTTCCTATGAAATGACCATTAGCACAGGCCTTAAAGCTGTTTTTGCAGGTAACTGCCAGAGGGTGGCAGCCTTTCTATGTTCCCCACCCTGGTAACTAGGGAAATGCCCTTGCGGCCTGTGGTGTTTCTCGGTATAAATTAGAGTGGAGTGTGCCCGGACAAACCCACACAAGCTGATGTCTCTTTACTTTTGTTGGATTTTTAAATTTAATTTTTATTTTTTATTGGAATAATTTTCCACTGTGTACGTGGACCACTTCTACTTTGTGCATTCCTCGGTTGATGGACATTTTCATTGCTTCCAAGTGTTGGCTATGGAAAATATTGTTGGAGTGCAGGATTGCCAGCCTGTGACTTTTTTTTTTTTAATATTTATTTATTTATTTATTTATTTATTTATTTATTTATTTATTTATTTATTTATTTATTTTTGGCTGTGTTGGATCTTCGTTTGTGCGCTAGGGCTTTCTGTAGTTGCGGCGAGCGGGGGCCACTCTTCATCGCGGTGCGTGGGTCTCTCACTATCGCGGCCTCTCTTGTTGCGGAGCACAGGCTCCATGCGCGCAGGCTCAGTGGTTGTGGCTCACGCGCCCAGTTGCTCCGCGGCATGTGGGATCTTCCCAGACCGGGGCTCGAACCCGTGTGCCCTGCATTGGCAGGCAGACTCTCAACCACTGCACCACCAGGGAAGCCCCAAGCCTGTGACTTTTTGATTCTCATTTTCTCAGGTGATAGGCCCAGCAGTGGGTGTGATTGATTGACTGGTAGCACCGTGTTACCCTTATCAAAGCACCTTCTTTGTGTTTTCATTAGTGGCTCTTACCACGTCCCCCTTAGAATCGAGGGTACGCATTTCTCCACAATCGCTTCAGCATTTATTGTTTGCAGCATTTATGCTAATGGCCCTTCTGGCTGGTGTGAGCTGATAGGTTTTTGTACTTTGGGTTTGCATGTCTTTGAAAATTCATAAAACTCATCATTTTTCTCTGCCGTTTTCTTTTCTGCTCAAAAAAGGAAACAGTTGGGAGTACAATATAACTCTTGAAATTGTCTTCTTGGAAGCTTGCCCTCTGTTAAATTTTTTGGTCGATTTTCCAGCCCAGAATTTTTTTAGAGAGCAGGTCTCATTTCCCGAACTGCAAGTGTGGTGCCTATTTAGTGACCTTTAGCAATGGGTTAAAAGCTGCTGTTGTGGGAAGTGGCCTCAAGCAGGCAGCATTCCTCCATTCCCAAATCTGGGTACTAGGGCAGCAGAGCCTTTCTGGAAGTCGTGTTCCTAGGTTGTAAATTATATTGGAATGTGCGTGGAGAAACCCCCGTAAGTTTATGTCTCATTATTTCTTCTTGCTTTTAAAAATTTTTTTAATTGGGGTAAAGCTTAGAATATTGTTTGTCTGAGGTGTACACAATCTGGTTCATTTGTACATTATATATGTCTATTCAAGTACAGATCCCCTTCCCATGTAAAATGTTACAGAGGGTTCCGCACACCTCCCTTCTATATGGTAGGTCTTTTTGAGATATGTATATAATATGTGTTTGTATACATATAGTAACACTAACCTTAATTTATCCACTCCCCCCACCTTTCCTTTTAGATGAGCATAGTTTGTTTTCTAAATCTGTGAGTGTCTTTCTCTGTGGAAATATGTTCATTTGTGTCAGTTATTAGATAACGCCTATAAGTGATATCATAGAATATAGGTCTTTTGCTTTCGGACTTACCTCATGTTTCGTGATTATCTCCAGACTCATTTGTGGTGCCTCAAAGAACAATGGTTCATTGTTTTCCATGGCTAATATTCCATTGTGTACATGGACCACTTCTTCTTTATCTATTCACCTGTTGTTGGACATTTTGATTCCTTCACTGTCTTGGCTATTGTGAATACGGCTGCACTGAAGCTTTTGCGGCCTGTGTCTTCTGGATTCTTGTCTTCTCCGGTGAGAGGTCCAATGGTGCGCCTGCTGGATTGAATGGTACCTCCATTTTTACTTTTAAACACAGCTCCTTTCTGTTCTCATTATTGGCCGTTACCCCTTTACGTCTCACCAGCAGGTAGAGGGTACACAGTTCTCTAAAACCCCGTCAGCATTTATTGTTTGTAGACTTTTTGCTGATGGTCAGTCGACTGGTGTAAGTTGAAACTTTTTGTAGATTAGATTTCATGGGTCTAACACTCCCTGAGGTTGAGCTTTTATCCATTTTCCTTTTTTTTAAAAGAGCGTGAGTAAAACGTTAATATTCATACTCTCTTCTGGAAACATTTGCCTGTTTTGAAATTTTTGTCCATTCCCTACTTCAGCACAATTTTTTAGGGCAGGTGTCCTTTACAGCCCTGAGTCCTTGTGAATGTTAAGTGACCATTAGCTGTGAGTTTAAAGCTGCTCTTGCAGGAAACGGCCACAAGGTGGCATCATTTCTCCTTTACCAAATTTGGTAACTGGGGAAACAGAGCCTTAATGGAAGTGGTGTTCTAGGTTGTAAATTAGAATGGAATGTGCCAGGAAAAAGCCCTTTATGTTTATGTCTCATTACTTGTTGTTCATATTTATAATTTACTTTTTATTTTTTATCCAAGCAAATTTGATTACAATGGTTTGTTTGTTCTAGGTGTGCAAATGTGGTTCTTTCACACATATACGTGTATCTATTCTTCCTCGCATCCTTTTCCCATATAGGTTATGACACAATGTTGAGTAGTCTTCTCCTGGTCTTCCGTACGTCTTTGGTGATTATATATTTCACATGGTTTGTATATCTCTGTTAACCCCAATATGGTAAATTATCCAATCCTCATCCCTTTCTATTTGATGAACCATAAGTTTTTTAATGAATCTGTGATTGCCTTTCTCTGTGGAAATATCTTCATTAGTATCAATTTTTATGTAACTCCTAAAAGTGATATGATAGGATATGTGTCTTTTACTTTCTCACTTACTACAGGTGGTGTGATTACGTCTAGACTCATCTATGGTGCTGCAAATGGCATTGTTTCATTTTTTTCACTAGCGAATATTGCATCTATACATGGAGGAGTTCTTCTTTGTCCACCCATCTGTTGGTGGACTTTTTGGTTACCTCCATATCTTGGCTATTGTAATACTGTGCAATGCAGATTGGCCTGCCTGTGTCTTTCCAATTCTCTCTTCTTAGATTATAGGTCGAGGAGTGGGCCTGCTGGATCATATGGTAGCTCAATGTTTACCTTTTTAAGGCACCTCCATTCTGTTCTCATTTGTGGCCCTTTCCAAGTCACGTCCCCCTTGAAGTTGAGGGTATGCATTTCTCCACAACAGCTTCAGCATTTATTGTTTGTAGTTTTCTTGCTGATGGTTTTTCTGACAAGTGTGAGCTGATACCTCTTTTTGGTTGAATTCGCATGTGCTTCATAATCCGTTGAAACTGAGCTTTAAGGCATATCCTTTTTATTTTTCAAGCTGTGATTACCCCTTAGTTCTTCAAAGTGTTCTCTTAAAGTATGTGTCACATTTTGAAATGTTTTGGCCATTACCTCCCTCAAGACATATTGAGGGCATGTTTCATTTACAGTCCTGCATTACTTCTTCCTATGAAATGACCATTAGCACAGGCCTTAAAGCTGTTTTTGCAGGTAACTGCCAGAGGGTGGCAGCCTTTCTATGTTCCCCACCCTGGTAACTAGGGAAATGCCCTTGCGGCCTGTGGTGTTTCTCGGTATAAATTAGAGTGGAGTGTGCCCGGACAAACCCACACAAGCTGATGTCTCTTTACTTTTGTTGGATTTTTAAATTTAATTTTTATTTTTTATTGGAATAATTTTCCACTGTGTACGTGGACCACTTCTACTTTGTGCATTCCTCGGTTGATGGACATTTTCATTGCTTCCAAGTGTTGGCTATGGAAAATATTGTTGGAGTGCAGGATTGCCAGCCTGTGACTTTTTTTTTTTTAATATTTATTTATTTATTTATTTATTTATTTATTTATTTATTTATTTATTTATTTATTTTTGGCTGTGTTGGATCTTCGTTTGTGCGCTAGGGCTTTCTGTAGTTGCGGCGAGCGGGGGCCACTCTTCATCGCGGTGCGTGGGTCTCTCACTATCGCGGCCTCTCTTGTTGCGGAGCACAGGCTCCATGCGCGCAGGCTCAGTGGTTGTGGCTCACGCGCCCAGTTGCTCCGCGGCATGTGGGATCTTCCCAGACCGGGGCTCGAACCCGTGTGCCCTGCATTGGCAGGCAGACTCTCAACCACTGCACCACCAGGGAAGCCCCAAGCCTGTGACTTTTTGATTCTCATTTTCTCAGGTGATAGGCCCAGCAGTGGGTGTGATTGATTGACTGGTAGCACCGTGTTACCCTTATCAAAGCACCTTCTTTGTGTTTTCATTAGTGGCTCTTACCACGTCCCCCTTAGAATCGAGGGTACGCATTTCTCCACAATCGCTTCAGCATTTATTGTTTGCAGCATTTATGCTAATGGCCCTTCTGGCTGGTGTGAGCTGATAGGTTTTTGTACTTTGGGTTTGCATGTCTTTGAAAATTCATAAAACTCATCATTTTTCTCTGCCGTTTTCTTTTCTGCTCAAAAAAGGAAACAGTTGGGAGTACAATATAACTCTTGAAATTGTCTTCTTGGAAGCTTGCCCTCTGTTAAATTTTTTGGTCGATTTTCCAGCCCAGAATTTTTTTAGAGAGCAGGTCTCATTTCCCGAACTGCAAGTGTGGTGCCTATTTAGTGACCTTTAGCAATGGGTTAAAAGCTGCTGTTGTGGGAAGTGGCCTCAAGCAGGCAGCATTCCTCCATTGCCAAATCTGGGTACTAGGGCAGCAGAGCCTTTCTGGAAGTCGTGTTCCTAGGTTGTAAATTATATTGGAATGTGCGTGGAGAAACCCCCATAAGTTTATGTCTCATTATTTCTTCTTGCTTTCAAAAATTTTTTTAATTGGGGTAAAGCTTAGAATATTGTTTGTCTGAGGTGTACACAATCTGGTTCATTTGTACATTATATATGTCTATTCAAGTACAGATCCCCTTCCCATGTAAAATGTTACAGAGGGTTCCGCACACCTCCCTTCTATATGGTAGGTCTTTTTGAGATATGTATATAATATGTGTTTGTATACATATAGTAACACTAACCTTAATTTATCCACTCCCCCCACCTTTCCTTTTAGATGAGCATAGTTTGTTTTCTAAATCTGTGAGTGTCTTTCTCTGTGGAAATATGTTCATTTGTGTCAGTTATTAGATAACGCCTATAAGTGATATCATAGAATATAGGTCTTTTGCTTTCGGACTTACCTCATGTTTCGTGATTATCTCCAGACTCATTTGTGGTGCCTCAAAGAACAATGGTTCATTGTTTTCCATGGCTAATATTCCAATGTGTACATGGACCACTTCTTCTTTATCTATTCACCTGTTGTTGGACATTTTGATTCCTTCACTGTCTTGGCTATTGTGAAGAAGGCTGCACTGAAGCGTTGGCGGCCTGTGTCTTCTCGATTCTTGTCTTCTCCGGTGAGAGGTCCAATGGTGCGCCTGCTGGATTGAATGGTACCTCCATTTTTACTTTTAAACACAGCTCCTTTCTGTTCTCATTATTGGCCGTTACCCCTTTACGTCTCACCAGCAGGTAGAGGGTACACAGTTCTCTAAAACCCCGTCAGCATTTATTGTTTGTAGACTTTTTGCTGATGGTCAGTCGACTGGTGTAAGTTGAAACTTTTTGTAGATTAGATTTCATGGGTCTAACACTCCCTGAGGTTGAGCTTTTATCCATTTTCCTTTTTTTTAAAAGAGCGTGAGTAAAACGTTAATATTCATACTCTCTTCTGGAAACATTTGCCTGTTTTGAAATTTTTGTCCATTCCCTACTTCAGCACAATTTTTTAGGGCAGGTGTCCTTTACAGCCCTGAGTCCTTGTGAATGTTAAGTGACCATTAGCTGTGAGTTTAAAGCTGCTCTTGCAGGAAACGGCCACAAGGTGGCATCATTTCTCCTTTACCAAATTTGGTAACTGGGGAAACAGAGCCTTAATGGAAGTGGTGTTCTAGGTTGTAAATTAGAATGGAATGTGCCAGGAAAAAGCCCTTTATGTTTATGTCTCATTACTTGTTGTTCATATTTATAATTTACTTTTTATTTTTTATCCAAGCAAATTTGATTACAATGGTTTGTTTGTTCTAGGTGTGCAAATGTGGTTCTTTCACACATATACGTGTATCTATTCTTCCTCGCATCCTTTTCCCATATAGGTTATGACACAATGTTGAGTAGTCTTCTCCTGGTCTTCCGTACGTCTTTGGTGATTATATATTTCACATGGTTTGTATATCTCTGTTAACCCCAATATGGTAAATTATCCAATCCTCATCCCTTTCTATTTGATGAACCATAAGTTTTTTAATGAATCTGTGATTGCCTTTCTCTGTGGAAATATCTTCATTAGTATCAATTTTTATGTAACTCCTAAAAGTGATATGATAGGATATGTGTCTTTTACTTTCTCACTTACTACAGGTGGTGTGATTACGTCTAGACTCATCTATGGTGCTGCAAATGGCATTGTTTCATTTTTTTCACTAGCGAATATTGCATCTATACATGGAGGAGTTCTTCTTTGTCCACCCATCTGTTGGTGGACTTTTTGGTTACCTCCATATCTTGGCTATTGTAATACTGTGCAATGCAGATTGGCCTGCCTGTGTCTTTCCAATTCTCTCTTCTTAGATTATAGGTCGAGGAGTGGGCCTGCTGGATCATATGGTAGCTCAATGTTTACCTTTTTAAGGCACCTCCATTCTGTTCTCATTTGTGGCCCTTTCCAAGTCACGTCCCCCTTGAAGTTGAGGGTATGCATTTCTCCACAACAGCTTCAGCATTTATTGTTTGTAGTTTTCTTGCTGATGGTTTTTCTGACAAGTGTGAGCTGATACCTCTTTTTGGTTGAATTCGCATGTGCTTCATAATCCGTTGAAACTGAGCTTTAAGGCATATCCTTTTTATTTTTCAAGCTGTGATTACCCCTTAGTTCTTCAAAGTGTTCTCTTAAAGTATGTGTCACATTTTGAAATGTTTTGGCCATTACCTCCCTCAAGACATATTGAGGGCATGTTTCATTTACAGTCCTGCATTACTTCTTCCTATGAAATGACCATTAGCACAGGCCTTAAAGCTGTTTTTGCAGGTAACTGCCAGAGGGTGGCAGCCTTTCTATGTTCCCCACCCTGGTAACTAGGGAAATGCCCTTGCGGCCTGTGGTGTTTCTCGGTATAAATTAGAGTGGAGTGTGCCCGGACAAACCCACACAAGCTGATGTCTCTTTACTTTTGTTGGATTTTTAAATTTAATTTTTATTTTTTATTGGAATAATTTTCCACTGTGTACGTGGACCACTTCTACTTTGTGCATTCCTCGGTTGATGGACATTTTCATTGCTTCCAAGTGTTGGCTATGGAAAATATTGTTGGAGTGCAGGATTGCCAGCCTGTGACTTTTTTTTTTTTAATATTTATTTATTTATTTATTTATTTATTTATTTATTTATTTATTTATTTATTTATTTTTGGCTGTGTTGGATCTTCGTTTGTGCGCTAGGGCTTTCTGTAGTTGCGGCGAGCGGGGGCCACTCTTCATCGCGGTGCGTGGGTCTCTCACTATCGCGGCCTCTCTTGTTGCGGAGCACAGGCTCCATGCGCGCAGGCTCAGTGGTTGTGGCTCACGCGCCCAGTTGCTCCGCGGCATGTGGGATCTTCCCAGACCGGGGCTCGAACCCGTGTGCCCTGCATTGGCAGGCAGACTCTCAACCACTGCACCACCAGGGAAGCCCCAAGCCTGTGACTTTTTGATTCTCATTTTCTCAGGTGATAGGCCCAGCAGTGGGTGTGATTGATTGACTGGTAGCACCGTGTTACCCTTATCAAAGCACCTTCTTTGTGTTTTCATTAGTGGCTCTTACCACGTCCCCCTTAGAATCGAGGGTACGCATTTCTCCACAATCGCTTCAGCATTTATTGTTTGCAGCATTTATGCTAATGGCCCTTCTGGCTGGTGTGAGCTGATAGGTTTTTGTACTTTGGGTTTGCATGTCTTTGAAAATTCATAAAACTCATCATTTTTCTCTGCCGTTTTCTTTTCTGCTCAAAAAAGGAAACAGTTGGGAGTACAATATAACTCTTGAAATTGTCTTCTTGGAAGCTTGCCCTCTGTTAAATTTTTTGGTCGATTTTCCAGCCCAGAATTTTTTTAGAGAGCAGGTCTCATTTCCCGAACTGCAAGTGTGGTGCCTATTTAGTGACCTTTAGCAATGGGTTAAAAGCTGCTGTTGTGGGAAGTGGCCTCAAGCAGGCAGCATTCCTCCATTGCCAAATCTGGGTACTAGGGCAGCAGAGCCTTTCTGGAAGTCGTGTTCCTAGGTTGTAAATTATATTGGAATGTGCGTGGAGAAACCCCCATAAGTTTATGTCTCATTATTTCTTCTTGCTTTTAAAAATTTTTTTAATTGGGGTAAAGCTTAGAATATTGTTTGTCTGAGGTGTACACAATCTGGTTCATTTGTACATTATATATGTCTATTCAAGTACAGATCCCCTTCCCATGTAAAATGTTACAGAGGGTTCCGCACACCTCCCTTCTATATGGTAGGTCTTTTTGAGATATGTATATAATATGTGTTTGTATACATATAGTAACACTAACCTTAATTTATCCACTCCCCCCACCTTTCCTTTTAGATGAGCATAGTTTGTTTTCTAAATCTGTGAGTGTCTTTCTCTGTGGAAATATGTTCATTTGTGTCAGTTATTAGATAACGCCTATAAGTGATATCATAGAATATAGGTCTTTTGCTTTCGGACTTACCTCATGTTTCGTGATTATCTCCAGACTCATTTGTGGTGCCTCAAAGAACAATGGTTCATTGTTTTCCATGGCTAATATTCCAATGTGTACATGGACCACTTCTTCTTTATCTATTCACCTGTTGTTGGACATTTTGATTCCTTCACTGTCTTGGCTATTGTGAAGAAGGCTGCACTGAAGCGTTGGCGGCCTGTGTCTTCTCGATTCTTGTCTTCTCCGGTGAGAGGTCCAATGGTGCGCCTGCTGGATTGAATGGTACCTCCATTTTTACTTTTAAACACAGCTCCTTTCTGTTCTCATTATTGGCCGTTACCCCTTTACGTCTCACCAGCAGGTAGAGGGTACACAGTTCTCTAAAACCCCGTCAGCATTTATTGTTTGTAGACTTTTTGCTGATGGTCAGTCGACTGGTGTAAGTTGAAACTTTTTGTAGATTAGATTTCATGGGTCTAACACTCCCTGAGGTTGAGCTTTTATCCATTTTCCTTTTTTTTAAAAGAGCGTGAGTAAAACGTTAATATTCATACTCTCTTCTGGAAACATTTGCCTGTTTTGAAATTTTTGTCCATTCCCTACTTCAGCACAATTTTTTAGGGCAGGTGTCCTTTACAGCCCTGAGTCCTTGTGAATGTTAAGTGACCATTAGCTGTGAGTTTAAAGCTGCTCTTGCAGGAAACGGCCACAAGGTGGCATCATTTCTCCTTTACCAAATTTGGTAACTGGGGAAACAGAGCCTTAATGGAAGTGGTGTTCTAGGTTGTAAATTAGAATGGAATGTGCCAGGAAAAAGCCCTTTATGTTTATGTCTCATTACTTGTTGTTCATATTTATAATTTACTTTTTATTTTTTATCCAAGCAAATTTGATTACAATGGTTTGTTTGTTCTAGGTGTGCAAATGTGGTTCTTTCACACATATACGTGTATCTATTCTTCCTCGCATCCTTTTCCCATATAGGTTATGACACAATGTTGAGTAGTCTTCTCCTGGTCTTCCGTACGTCTTTGGTGATTATATATTTCACATGGTTTGTATATCTCTGTTAACCCCAATATGGTAAATTATCCAATCCTCATCCCTTTCTATCAGATGAACCATAAGTTTTTTAATGAATCTGTGATTGCCTTTCTCTGTGGAAATATCTTCATTAGTATCAATTTTTATGTAACTCCTAAAAGTGATATGATAGGATATGTGTCTTTTACTTTCTCACTTACTACAGGTGGTGTGATTACGTCTAGACTCATCTATGGTGCTGCAAATGGCATTGTTTCATTTTTTTCACTAGCGAATATTCCATCTATACATGGAGGAGTTCTTCTTTGTCCACCCATCTGTTGGTGGACTTTTTGGTTACCTCCATATCTTGGCTATTGTAATACTGTGCAATGCAGATTGGCCTGCCTGTGTCTTTCCAATTCTCTCTTCTTAGATTATAGGTCGAGGAGTGGGCCTGCTGGATCATATGGTAGCTCAATGTTTACCTTTTTAAGGCACCTCCATTCTGTTCTCATTTGTGGCCCTTTCCAAGTCACGTCCCCCTTGAAGTTGAGGGTATGCATTTCTCCACAACAGCTTCAGCATTTATTGTTTGTAGTTTTCTTGCTGATGGTTTTTCTGACAAGTGTGAGCTGATACCTCTTTTTGGTTGAATTCGCATGTGCCTTATAATTCGTTGAAACTGAGCTTTAAGGCATATCCTTTTTATTTTTCAAGCTGTGATTACCCCTTAGTTCTTCAAAGTGTTCTCTTAAAGTATGTGTCACATTTTGAAATGTTTTGGCCATTACCTCCCTCAAGACATATTGAGGGCATGTTTCATTTACAGTCCTGCATTACTTCTTCCTATGAAATGACCATTAGCACAGGCCTTAAAGCTGTTTTTGCAGGTAACTGCCAGAGGGTGGCAGCCTTTCTATGTTCCCCACCCTGGTAACTAGGGAAATGCCCTTGCGGCCTGTGGTGTTTCTCGGTATAAATTAGAGTGGAGTGTGCCCGGACAAACCCACACAAGCTGATGTCTCTTTACTTTTGTTGGATTTTTAAATTTAATTTTTATTTTTTATTGGAATAATTTTCCACTGTGTACGTGGACCACTTCTACTTTGTGCATTCCTCGGTTGATGGACATTTTCATTGCTTCCAAGTGTTGGCTATGGAAAATATTGTTGGAGTGCAGGATTGCCAGCCTGTGACTTTTTTTTTTTTAATATTTATTTATTTATTTATTTATTTATTTATTTATTTATTTATTTATTTATTTATTTTTGGCTGTGTTGGATCTTCGTTTGTGCGCGAGGGCTTTCTGTAGTTGCGGCGAGCGGGGGCCACTCTTCATCACGGTGCGTGGGTCTCTCACTATCGCGGCCTCTCTTGTTGCGGAGCACAGGCTCCATGCGCGCAGGCTCCGTGGTTGTGGCTCACGGGCCCAGTTGCTCCGCGGCATGTGGGATCTTCCCAGACCGGGGCTCGAACCCGTGTGCCCTGCATTGGCAGGCAGACTCTCAACCACTGCACCACCAGGGAAGCCCCAAGCCTGTGACTTTTTGATTCTCATTTTCTCAGGGGATAGGCCCAGCAGTGGGTGTGATTGATTGACTGGTAGCACCGTGTTACCCTTATCAAAGCACCTTCTTTGTGTTTTCATTAGTGGCTCTTACCACGTCCCCCTTAGAATCGAGGGTACGCATTTCTCCACAATCGCTTCAGCATTTATTGTTTGCAGCATTTATGCTAATGGCCCTTCTGGCTGGTGTGAGCTGATAGGTTTTTGTACTTTGGGTTTGCATGTCTTTGAAAATTCATAAAACTCATCATTTTTCTCTGCCGTTTTCTTTTCTGCTCAAAAAAGGAAACAGTTGGGAGTACAATATAACTCTTGAAATTGTCTTCTTGGAAGCTTGCCCTCTGTTAAATTTTTTGGTCGATTTTCCAGCCCAGAATTTTTTTAGAGAGCAGGTCTCATTTCCCGAACTGCAAGTGTGGTG
Source organism: Balaenoptera physalus (assembly GCF_965194825.1). Taxonomy (NCBI): domain Eukaryota; kingdom Metazoa; phylum Chordata; class Mammalia; order Artiodactyla; family Balaenopteridae; genus Balaenoptera; species Balaenoptera physalus. Next base: position 35,996 of record NW_028124332.1, on the reverse strand, counting down.
CCTATTTAGTGACCTTTAGCAATGGGTTAAAAGCTGCTGTTGTGGGAAGTGGCCTCAAGCAGGCAGCATTCCTCCATTCCCAAATCTGGGTACTAGGGCAGCAGAGCCTTTCTGGAAGTCGTGTTCCTAGGTTGTAAATTATATTGGAATGTGCATGGAGAAACCCCCATAAGTTTATGTCTCATTATTTCTTCTTGCTTTTAAAAATTTTTTTAATTGGGGTAAAGCTTAGAATATTGTTTGTCTGAGGTGTACACAATCTGGTTCATTTGTACATTATATATGTCTATTCAAGTACAGATCCCCTTCCCATGTAAAATGTTACAGAGGGTTCCGCACACCTCCCTTCTATATGGTAGGTCTTATTGAAATATGTATATAATATGTGTTTGTATACATATAGTAACACTAACCTTAATTTATCCACTCCCACCACCTTTCCTTTTAGATGAGCATAGTTTGTTTTCTAAATCTGTGAGTGTCTTTCTCTGTGGAAATATGTTCATTTGTGTCAGTTATTAGATAACGCCTATAAGTGATATCATAGAATATAGGTCTTTTGCTTTCGGACTTACCTCATGTTTCGTGATTATCTCCAGACTCATTTGTGGTGCCTCAAAGAACAATGGTTCATTGTTTTCCATGGCTAATATTCCATTGTGTACATGGACCACTTCTTCTTTATCTATTCACCTGTTGTTGGACATTTTGATTCCTTCACTGTCTTGGCTATTGTGAATACGGCTGCACTGAAGCTTTTGCGGCCTGTGTCTTCTGGATTCTTGTCTTCTCCGGTGAGAGGTCCAATGGTGCGCCTGCTGGATTGAATGGTACCTCCATTTTTACTTTTAAACACAGCTCCTTTCTGTTCTCATTATTGGCCGTTACCCCTTTACGTCTCACCAGCAGGTAGAGGGTACACAGTTCTCTAAAACCCCGTCAGCATTTATTGTTTGTAGACTTTTTGCTGATGGTCAGTCGACTGGTGTAAGTTGAAACTTTTTGTAGATTAGATTTCATGGGTCTAACACTCCCTGAGGTTGAGCTTTTATCCATTTTCCTTTTTTTTAAAAGAGCGTGAGTAAAACGTTAATATTCATACTCTCTTCTGGAAACATTTGCCTGTTTTGAAATTTTTGTCCATTCCCTACTTCAGCACAATTTTTTAGGGCAGGTGTCCTTTACAGCCCTGAGTCCTTGTGAATGTTAAGTGACCATTAGCTGTGACTTTAAAGCTGCTCTTGCAGGAAACGGCCACAAGGTGGCATCATTTCTCCTTTACCAAATTTGGTAACTGGGGAAACAGAGCCTTAATGGAAGTGGTGTTCTAGGTTGTAAATTAGAATGGAATGTGCCAGGAAAAAGCCCTTTATGTTTATGTCTCATTACTTGTTGTTCATATTTATAATTTACTTTTTATTTTTTATCCAAGCAAATTTGATTACAATGGTTTGTTTGTTCTAGGTGTGCAAATGTGGTTCTTTCACACATATACGTGTATCTATTCTTCCTCGCATCCTTTTCCCATATAGGTTATGACACAATGTTGAGTAGTCTTCTCCTGGTCTTCCGTACGTCTTTGGTGATTATATATTTCACATGGTTTGTATATCTCTGTTAACCCCAATATGGTAAATTATCCAATCCTCATCCCTTTCTATTTGATGAACCATAAGTTTTTTAATGAATCTGTGATTGCCTTTCTCTGTTGAAATATCTTCATTAGTATCAATTTTTATGTAACTCCTAAAAGTGATATGATAGGATATGTGTCTTTTACTTTCTCACTTACTACAGGTGGTGTGATTACGTCTAGACTCATCTATGGTGCTGCAAATGGCATTGTTTCATTTTTTTCACTAGCGAATATTCCATCTATACATGGAGGAGTTCTTCTTTGTCCACCCATCTGTTGGTGGACTTTTTGGTTACCTCCATATCTTGGCTATTGTAATACTGTGCAATGCAGATTGGCCTGCCTGTGTCTTTCCAATTCTCTCTTCTTAGATTATAGGTCGAGGAGTGGGCCTGCTGGATCATATGGTAGCTCAATGTTTACCTTTTTAAGGCACCTCCATTCTGTTCTCATTTGTGGCCCTTTCCAAGTCACGTCCCCCTTGAAGTTGAGGGTATGCATTTCTCCACAACAGCTTCAGCATTTATTGTTTGTAGTTTTCTTGCTGATGGTTTTTCTGACAAGTGTGAGCTGATACCTCTTTTTGGTTGAATTCGCATGTGCCTTATAATCCGTTGAAACTGAGCTTTAAGGCATATCCTTTTTATTTTTCAAGCTGTGATTACCCCTTAGTTCTTCAAAGTGTTCTCTTAAAGTATGTGTCACATTTTGAAATGTTTTGGCCATTACCTCCCTCAAGACATATTGAGGGCATGTTTCATTTACAGTCCTGCATTACTTCTTCCTATGAAATGACCATTAGCACAGGCCTTAAAGCTGTTTTTGCAGGTAACTGCCAGAGGGTGGCAGCCTTTCTATGTTCCCCACCCTGGTAACTAGGGAAATGCCCTTGCGGCCTGTGGTGTTTCTCGGTTATAAATTAGAGTGGAGTGTGCCCGGACAAATCCACACAAGCTGATGTCTCTTTACTATTGTTGGATTTTTAAATTTAATTTTTATTTTTTATTGGAATAATTTTCCACTGTGTACGTGGACCACTTCTACTTTGTGCATTCCTCGGTTGATGGACATTTTCATTGCTTCCAAGTGTTGGCTATGGAAAATATTGTTGGAGTGCAGGATTGCCAGCCTGTGACTTTTTTTTTTAATATTTATTTATTTATTTATTTATTTATTTATTTATTTATTTATTTATTTATTTATTTATTTTTGGCTGTGTTGGATCTTCGTTTGTGCGCGAGGGCTTTCTGTAGTTGCGGCGAGCGGGGGCCACTCTTCATCGCGGTGCGTGGGTCTCTCACTATCGCGGCCTCTCTTGTTGCGGAGCACAGGCTCCATGCGCGCAGGCTCATTGGTTGTGGCTCACGCGCCCAGTTGCTCCGCGGCATGTGGGATCTTCCCAGACCGGGGCTCGAACCCGTGTGCCCTGCATTGGCAGGCAGACTCTCAACCACTGCACCACCAGGGAAGCCCCAAGCCTGTGAATTTTTGATTCTCATTTTCTCAGGGGATAGGCCCAGCAGTGGGTGTGATTGATTGACTGGTAGCACCGTGTTACCCTTATCAAAGCACCTTCTTTGTGTTTTCATTAGTGGCTCTTACCACGTCCCCCTTAGAATCGAGGGTACGCATTTCTCCACAATCGCTTCAGCATTTATTGTTTGCAGCATTTATGCTAATGGCCCTTCTGGCTGGTGTGAGCTGATAGGTTTTTGTACTTTGGGTTTGCATGTCTTTGAAAATTCATAAAACTCATCATTTTTCTCTGCCGTTTTCTTTTCTGCTCAAAAAAGGAAACAGTTGGGAGTACAATATAACTCTTGAAATTGTCTTCTTGGAAGCTTGCCCTCTGTTAAATTTTTTGGTCGATTTTCCAGCCCAGAATTTTTTTAGAGAGCAGGTCTCATTTCCCGAACTGCAAGTGTGGTGCCTATTTAGTGACCTTTAGCAATGGGTTAAAAGCTGCTGTTGTGGGAAGTGGCCTCAAGCAGGCAGCATTCCTCCATTCCCAAATCTGGGTACTAGGGCAGCAGAGCCTTTCTGGAAGTCGTGTTCCTAGGTTGTAAATTATATTGGAATGTGCGTGGAGAAACCCCCATAAGTTTATGTCTCATTATTTCTTCTTGCTTTTAAAAATTTTTTTAATTGGGGTAAAGCTTAGAATATTGTTTGTCTGAGGTGTACACAATCTGGTTCATTTGTACATTATATATGTCTATTCAAGTACAGATCCCCTTCCCATGTAAAATGTTACAGAGGGTTCCGCACACCTCCCTTCTATATGGTAGGTCTTTTTGAGATATGTATATAATATGTGTTTGTATACATATAGTAACACTAACCTTAATTTATCCACTCCCCCCACCTTTCCTTTTAGATGAGCATAGTTTGTTTTCTAAATCTGTGAGTGTCTTTCTCTGTGGAAATATGTTCATTTGTGTCAGTTATTAGATAACGCCTATAAGTGATATCATAGAATATAGGTCTTTTGCTTTCGGACTTACCTCATGTTTCGTGATTATCTCCAGACTCATTTGTGGTGCCTCAAAGAACAATGGTTCATTGTTTTCCATGGCTAATATTCCAATGTGTACATGGACCACTTCTTCTTTATCTATTCACCTGTTGTTGGACATTTTGATTCCTTCACTGTCTTGGCTATTGTGAAGAAGGCTGCACTGAAGCGTTGGCGGCCTGTGTCTTCTCGATTCTTGTCTTCTCCGGTGAGAGGTCCAATGGTGCGCCTGCTGGATTGAATGGTACCTCCATTTTTACTTTTAAACACAGCTCCTTTCTGTTCTCATTATTGGCCGTTACCCCTTTACGTCTCACCAGCAGGTAGAGGGTACACAGTTCTCTAAAACCCCGTCAGCATTTATTGTTTGTAGACTTTTTGCTGATGGTCAGTCGACTGGTGTAAGTTGAAACTTTTTGTAGATTAGATTTCATGGGTCTAACACTCCCTGAGGTTGAGCTTTTATCCATTTTCCTTTTTTTTAAAAGAGCGTGAGTAAAACGTTAATATTCATACTCTCTTCTGGAAACATTTGCCTGTTTTGAAATTTTTGTCCATTCCCTACTTCAGCACAATTTTTTAGGGCAGGTGTCCTTTACAGCCCTGAGTCCTTGTGAATGTTAAGTGACCATTAGCTGTGAGTTTAAAGCTGCTCTTGCAGGAAACGGCCACAAGGTGGCATCATTTCTCCTTTACCAAATTTGGTAACTGGGGAAACAGAGCCTTAATGGAAGTGGTGTTCTAGGTTGTAAATTAGAATGGAATGTGCCAGGAAAAAGCCCTTTATGTTTATGTCTCATTACTTGTTGTTCATATTTATAATTTACTTTTTATTTTTTATCCAAGCAAATTTGATTACAATGGTTTGTTTGTTCTAGGTGTGCAAATGTGGTTCTTTCACACATATACGTGTATCTATTCTTCCTCGCATCCTTTTCCCATATAGGTTATGACACAATGTTGAGTAGTCTTCTCCTGGTCTTCCGTACGTCTTTGGTGATTATATATTTCACATGGTTTGTATATCTCTGTTAACCCCAATATGGTAAATTATCCAATCCTCATCCCTTTCTATTTGATGAACCATAAGTTTTTTAATGAATCTGTGATTGCCTTTCTCTGTGGAAATATCTTCATTAGTATCAATTTTTATGTAACTCCTAAAAGTGATATGATAGGATATGTGTCTTTTACTTTCTCACTTACTACAGGTGGTGTGATTACGTCTAGACTCATCTATGGTGCTGCAAATGGCATTGTTTCATTTTTTTCACTAGCGAATATTCCATCTATACATGGAGGAGTTCTTCTTTGTCCACCCATCTGTTGGTGGACTTTTTGGTTACCTCCATATCTTGGCTATTGTAATACTGTGCAATGCAGATTGGCCTGCCTGTGTCTTTCCAATTCTCTCTTCTTAGATTATAGGTCGAGGAGTGGGCCTGCTGGATCATATGGTAGCTCAATGTTTACCTTTTTAAGGCACCTCCATTCTGTTCTCATTTGTGGCCCTTTCCAAGTCACGTCCCCCTTGAAGTTGAGGGTATGCATTTCTCCACAACAGCTTCAGCATTTATTGTTTGTAGTTTTCTTGCTGATGGTTTTTCTGACAAGTGTGAGCTGATACCTCTTTTTGGTTGAATTCGCATGTGCCTTATAATTCGTTGAAACTGAGCTTTAAGGCATATCCTTTTTATTTTTCAAGCTGTGATTACCCCTTAGTTCTTCAAAGTGTTCTCTTAAAGTATGTGTCACATTTTGAAATGTTTTGGCCATTACCTCCCTCAAGACATATTGAGGGCATGTTTCATTTACAGTCCTGCATTACTTCTTCCTATGAAATGACCATTAGCACAGGCCTTAAAGCTGTTTTTGCAGGTAACTGCCAGAGGGTGGCAGCCTTTCTATGTTCCCCACCCTGGTAACTAGGGAAATGCCCTTGCGGCCTGTGGTGTTTCTCGGTATAAATTAGAGTGGAGTGTGCCCGGACAAACCCACACAAGCTGATGTCTCTTTACTTTTGTTGGATTTTTAAATTTAATTTTTATTTTTTATTGGAATAATTTTCCACTGTGTACGTGGACCACTTCTACTTTGTGCATTCCTCGGTTGATGGACATTTTCATTGCTTCCAAGTGTTGGCTATGGAAAATATTGTTGGAGTGCAGGATTGCCAGCCTGTGACTTTTTTTTTTTTAATATTTATTTATTTATTTATTTATTTATTTATTTATTTATTTATTTATTTATTTATTTATTTATTTTTGGCTGTGTTGGATCTTCGTTTGTGCGCTAGGGCTTTCTGTAGTTGCGGCGAGCGGGGGCCACTCTTCATCGCGGTGCGTGGGTCTCTCACTATCGCGGCCTCTCTTGTTGCGGAGCACAGGCTCCATGCGCGCAGGCTCAGTGGTTGTGGCTCACGCGCCCAGTTGCTCCGCGGCATGTGGGATCTTCCCAGACCGGGGCTCGAACCCGTGTGCCCTGCATTGGCAGGCAGACTCTCAACCACTGCACCACCAGGGAAGCCCCAAGCCTGTGACTTTTTGATTCTCATTTTCTCAGGTGATAGGCCCAGCAGTGGGTGTGATTGATTGACTGGTAGCACCGTGTTACCCTTATCAAAGCACCTTCTTTGTGTTTTCATTAGTGGCTCTTACCACGTCCCCCTTAGAATCGAGGGTACGCATTTCTCCACAATCGCTTCAGCATTTATTGTTTGCAGCATTTATGCTAATGGCCCTTCTGGCTGGTGTGAGCTGATAGGTTTTTGTACTTTGGGTTTGCATGTCTTTGAAAATTCATAAAACTCATCATTTTTCTCTGCCGTTTTCTTTTCTGCTCAAAAAAGGAAACAGTTGGGAGTACAATATAACTCTTGAAATTGTCTTCTTGGAAGCTTGCCCTCTGTTAAATTTTTTGGTCGATTTTCCAGCCCAGAATTTTTTTAGAGAGCAGGTCTCATTTCCCGAACTGCAAGTGTGGTGCCTATTTAGTGACCTTTAGCAATGGGTTAAAAGCTGCTGTTGTGGGAAGTGGCCTCAAGCAGGCAGCATTCCTCCATTCCCAAATCTGGGTACTAGGGCAGCAGAGCCTTTCTGGAAGTCGTGTTCCTAGGTTGTAAATTATATTGGAATGTGCGTGGAGAAACCCCCGTAAGTTTATGTCTCATTATTTCTTCTTGCTTTTAAAAATTTTTTTAATTGGGGTAAAGCTTAGAATATTGTTTGTCTGAGGTGTACACAATCTGGTTCATTTGTACATTATATATGTCTATTCAAGTACAGATCCCCTTCCCATGTAAAATGTTACAGAGGGTTCCGCACACCTCCCTTCTATATGGTAGGTCTTTTTGAGATATGTATATAATATGTGTTTGTATACATATAGTAACACTAACCTTAATTTATCCACTCCCCCCACCTTTCCTTTTAGATGAGCATAGTTTGTTTTCTAAATCTGTGAGTGTCTTTCTCTGTGGAAATATGTTCATTTGTGTCAGTTATTAGATAACGCCTATAAGTGATATCATAGAATATAGGTCTTTTGCTTTCGGACTTACCTCATGTTTCGTGATTATCTCCAGACTCATTTGTGGTGCCTCAAAGAACAATGGTTCATTGTTTTCCATGGCTAATATTCCATTGTGTACATGGACCACTTCTTCTTTATCTATTCACCTGTTGTTGGACATTTTGATTCCTTCACTGTCTTGGCTATTGTGAATACGGCTGCACTGAAGCTTTTGCGGCCTGTGTCTTCTGGATTCTTGTCTTCTCCGGTGAGAGGTCCAATGGTGCGCCTGCTGGATTGAATGGTACCTCCATTTTTACTTTTAAACACAGCTCCTTTCTGTTCTCATTATTGGCCGTTACCCCTTTACGTCTCACCAGCAGGTAGAGGGTACACAGTTCTCTAAAACCCCGTCAGCATTTATTGTTTGTAGACTTTTTGCTGATGGTCAGTCGACTGGTGTAAGTTGAAACTTTTTGTAGATTAGATTTCATGGGTCTAACACTCCCTGAGGTTGAGCTTTTATCCATTTTCCTTTTTTTTAAAAGAGCGTGAGTAAAACGTTAATATTCATACTCTCTTCTGGAAACATTTGCCTGTTTTGAAATTTTTGTCCATTCCCTACTTCAGCACAATTTTTTAGGGCAGGTGTCCTTTACAGCCCTGAGTCCTTGTGAATGTTAAGTGACCATTAGCTGTGAGTTTAAAGCTGCTCTTGCAGGAAACGGCCACAAGGTGGCATCATTTCTCCTTTACCAAATTTGGTAACTGGGGAAACAGAGCCTTAATGGAAGTGGTGTTCTAGGTTGTAAATTAGAATGGAATGTGCCAGGAAAAAGCCCTTTATGTTTATGTCTCATTACTTGTTGTGCATATTTATAATTTACTTTTTATTTTTTATCCAAGCAAATTTGATTACAATGGTTTGTTTGTTCTAGGTGTGCAAATGTGGTTCTTTCACACATATACGTGTATCTATTCTTCCTCGCATCCTTTTCCCATATAGGTTATGACACAATGTTGAGTAGTCTTCTCCTGGTCTTCCGTACGTCTTTGGTGATTATATATTTCACATGGTTTGTATATCTCTGTTAACCCCAATATGGTAAATTATCCAATCCTCATCCCTTTCTATTTGATGAACCATAAGTTTTTTAATGAATCTGTGATTGCCTTTCTCTGTGGAAATATCTTCATTAGTATCAATTTTTATGTAACTCCTAAAAGTGATATGATAGGATATGTGTCTTTTACTTTCTCACTTACTACAGGTGGTGTGATTACGTCTAGACTCATCTATGGTGCTGCAAATGGCATTGTTTCATTTTTTTCACTAGCGAATATTGCATCTATACATGGAGGAGTTCTTCTTTATCCACCCATCTGTTGGTGGACTTTTTGGTTACCTCCATATCTTGGCTATTGTAATACTGTGCAATGCAGATTGGCCTGCCTGTGTCTTTCCAATTCTCTCTTCTTAGATTATAGGTCGAGGAGTGGGCCTGCTGGATCATATGGTAGCTCAATGTTTACCTTTTTAAGGCACCTCCATTCTGTTCTCATTTGTGGCCCTTTCCAAGTCACGTCCCCCTTGAAGTTGAGGGTATGCATTTCTCCACAACAGCTTCAGCATTTATTGTTTGTAGTTTTCTTGCTGATGGTTTTTCTGACAAGTGTGAGCTGATACCTCTTTTTGGTTGAATTCGCATGTGCTTCATAATCCGTTGAAACTGAGCTTTAAGGCATATCCTTTTTATTTTTCAAGCTGTGATTACCCCTTAGTTCTTCAAAGTGTTCTCTTAAAGTATGTGTCACATTTTGAAATGTTTTGGCCATTACCTCCCTCAAGACATATTGAGGGCATGTTTCATTTACAGTCCTGCATTACTTCTTCCTATGAAATGACCATTAGCACAGGCCTTAAAGCTGTTTTTGCAGGTAACTGCCAGAGGGTGGCAGCCTTTCTATGTTCCCCACCCTGGTAACTAGGGAAATGCCCTTGCGGCCTGTGGTGTTTCTCGGTATAAATTAGAGTGGAGTGTGCCCGGACAAACCCACACAAGCTGATGTCTCTTTACTTTTGTTGGATTTTTAAATTTAATTTTTATTTTTTATTGGAATAATTTTCCACTGTGTACGTGGACCACTTCTACTTTGTGCATTCCTCGGTTGATGGACATTTTCATTGCTTCCAAGTGTTGGCTATGGAAAATATTGTTGGAGTGCAGGATTGCCAGCCTGTGACTTTTTTTTTTTTAATATTTATTTATTTATTTATTTATTTATTTATTTATTTATTTATTTATTTATTTATTTTTGGCTGTGTTGGATCTTCGTTTGTGCGCTAGGGCTTTCTGTAGTTGCGGCGAGCGGGGGCCACTCTTCATCGCGGTGCGTGGGTCTCTCACTATCGCGGCCTCTCTTGTTGCGGAGCACAGGCTCCATGCGCGCAGGCTCAGTGGTTGTGGCTCACGCGCCCAGTTGCTCCGCGGCATGTGGGATCTTCCCAGACCGGGGCTCGAACCCGTGTGCCCTGCATTGGCAGGCAGACTCTCAACCACTGCACCACCAGGGAAGCCCCAAGCCTGTGACTTTTTGATTCTCATTTTCTCAGGTGATAGGCCCAGCAGTGGGTGTGATTGATTGACTGGTAGCACCGTGTTACCCTTATCAAAGCACCTTCTTTGTGTTTTCATTAGTGGCTCTTACCACGTCCCCCTTAGAATCGAGGGTACGCATTTCTCCACAATCGCTTCAGCATTTATTGTTTGCAGCATTTATGCTAATGGCCCTTCTGGCTGGTGTGAGCTGATAGGTTTTTGTACTTTGGGTTTGCATGTCTTTGAAAATTCATAAAACTCATCATTTTTCTCTGCCGTTTTCTTTTCTGCTCAAAAAAGGAAACAGTTGGGAGTACAATATAACTCTTGAAATTGTCTTCTTGGAAGCTTGCCCTCTGTTAAATTTTTTGGTCGATTTTCCAGCCCAGAATTTTTTTAGAGAGCAGGTCTCATTTCCCGAACTGCAAGTGTGGTGCCTATTTAGTGACCTTTAGCAATGGGTTAAAAGCTGCTGTTGTGGGAAGTGGCCTCAAGCAGGCAGCATTCCTCCATTGCCAAATCTGGGTACTAGGGCAGCAGAGCCTTTCTGGAAGTCGTGTTCCTAGGTTGTAAATTATATTGGAATGTGCGTGGAGAAACCCCCATAAGTTTATGTCTCATTATTTCTTCTTGCTTTTAAAAATTTTTTTAATTGGGGTAAAGCTTAGAATATTGTTTGTCTGAGGTGTACACAATCTGGTTCATTTGTACATTATATATGTCTATTCAAGTACAGATCCCCTTCCCATGTAAAATGTTACAGAGGGTTCCGCACACCTCCCTTCTATATGGTAGGTCTTTTTGAGATATGTATATAATATGTGTTTGTATACATATAGTAACACTAACCTTAATTTATCCACTCCCCCCACCTTTCCTTTTAGATGAGCATAGTTTGTTTTCTAAATCTGTGAGTGTCTTTCTCTGTGGAAATATGTTCATTTGTGTCAGTTATTAGATAACGCCTATAAGTGATATCATAGAATATAGGTCTTTTGCTTTCGGACTTACCTCATGTTTCGTGATTATCTCCAGACTCATTTGTGGTGCCTCAAAGAACAATGGTTCATTGTTTTCCATGGCTAATATTCCAATGTGTACATGGACCACTTCTTCTTTATCTATTCACCTGTTGTTGGACATTTTGATTCCTTCACTGTCTTGGCTATTGTGAAGAAGGCTGCACTGAAGCGTTGGCGGCCTGTGTCTTCTCGATTCTTGTCTTCTCCGGTGAGAGGTCCAATGGTGCGCCTGCTGGATTGAATGGTACCTCCATTTTTACTTTTAAACACAGCTCCTTTCTGTTCTCATTATTGGCCGTTACCCCTTTACGTCTCACCAGCAGGTAGAGGGTACACAGTTCTCTAAAACCCCGTCAGCATTTATTGTTTGTAGACTTTTTGCTGATGGTCAGTCGACTGGTGTAAGTTGAAACTTTTTGTAGATTAGATTTCATGGGTCTAACACTCCCTGAGGTTGAGCTTTTATCCATTTTCCTTTTTTTTAAAAGAGCGTGAGTAAAACGTTAATATTCATACTCTCTTCTGGAAACATTTGCCTGTTTTGAAATTTTTGTCCATTCCCTACTTCAGCACAATTTTTTAGGGCAGGTGTCCTTTACAGCCCTGAGTCCTTGTGAATGTTAAGTGACCATTAGCTGTGAGTTTAAAGCTGCTCTTGCAGGAAACGGCCACAAGGTGGCATCATTTCTCCTTTACCAAATTTGGTAACTGGGGAAACAGAGCCTTAATGGAAGTGGTGTTCTAGGTTGTAAATTAGAATGGAATGTGCCAGGAAAAAGCCCTTTATGTTTATGTCTCATTACTTGTTGTTCATATTTATAATTTACTTTTTATTTTTTATCCAAGCAAATTTGATTACAATGGTTTGTTTGTTCTAGGTGTGCAAATGTGGTTCTTTCACACATATACGTGTATCTATTCTTCCTCGCATCCTTTTCCCATATAGGTTATGACACAATGTTGAGTAGTCTTCTCCTGGTCTTCCGTACGTCTTTGGTGATTATATATTTCACATGGTTTGTATATCTCTGTTAACCCCAATATGGTAAATTATCCAATCCTCATCCCTTTCTATCAGATGAACCATAAGTTTTTTAATGAATCTGTGATTGCCTTTCTCTGTGGAAATATCTTCATTAGTATCAATTTTTATGTAACTCCTAAAAGTGATATGATAGGATATGTGTCTTTTACTTTCTCACTTACTACAGGTGGTGTGATTACGTCTAGACTCATCTATGGTGCTGCAAATGGCATTGTTTCATTTTTTTCACTAGCGAATATTCCATCTATACATGGAGGAGTTCTTCTTTGTCCACCCATCTGTTGGTGGACTTTTTGGTTACCTCCATATCTTGGCTATTGTAATACTGTGCAATGCAGATTGGCCTGCCTGTGTCTTTCCAATTCTCTCTTCTTAGATTATAGGTCGAGGAGTGGGCCTGCTGGATCATATGGTAGCTCAATGTTTACCTTTTTAAGGCACCTCCATTCTGTTCTCATTTGTGGCCCTTTCCAAGTCACGTCCCCCTTGAAGTTGAGGGTATGCATTTCTCCACAACAGCTTCAGCATTTATTGTTTGTAGTTTTCTTGCTGATGGTTTTTCTGACAAGTGTGAGCTGATACCTCTTTTTGGTTGAATTCGCATGTGCCTTATAATTCGTTGAAACTGAGCTTTAAGGCATATCCTTTTTATTTTTCAAGCTGTGATTACCCCTTAGTTCTTCAAAGTGTTCTCTTAAAGTATGTGTCACATTTTGAAATGTTTTGGCCATTACCTCCCTCAAGACATATTGAGGGCATGTTTCATTTACAGTCCTGCATTACTTCTTCCTATGAAATGACCATTAGCACAGGCCTTAAAGCTGTTTTTGCAGGTAACTGCCAGAGGGTGGCAGCCTTTCTATGTTCCCCACCCTGGTAACTAGGGAAATGCCCTTGCGGCCTGTGGTGTTTCTCGGTATAAATTAGAGTGGAGTGTGCCCGGACAAACCCACACAAGCTGATGTCTCTTTACTTTTGTTGGATTTTTAAATTTAATTTTTATTTTTTATTGGAATAATTTTCCACTGTGTACGTGGACCACTTCTACTTTGTGCATTCCTCGGTTGATGGACATTTTCATTGCTTCCAAGTGTTGGCTATGGAAAATATTGTTGGAGTGCAGGATTGCCAGCCTGTGACTTTTTTTTTTTTAATATTTATTTATTTATTTATTTATTTATTTATTTATTTATTTATTTATTTATTTATTTTTGGCTGTGTTGGATCTTCGTTTGTGCGCTAGGGCTTTCTGTAGTTGCGGCGAGCGGGGGCCACTCTTCATCGCGGTGCGTGGGTCTCTCACTATCGCGGCCTCTCTTGTTGCGGAGCACAGGCTCCATGCGCGCAGGCTCAGTGGTTGTGGCTCACGCGCCCAGTTGCTCCGCGGCATGTGGGATCTTCCCAGACCGGGGCTCGAACCCGTGTGCCCTGCATTGGCAGGCAGACTCTCAACCACTGCACCACCAGGGAAGCCCCAAGCCTGTGACTTTTTGATTCTCATTTTCTCAGGTGATAGGCCCAGCAGTGGGTGTGATTGATTGACTGGTAGCACCGTGTTACCCTTATCAAAGCACCTTCTTTGTGTTTTCATTAGTGGCTCTTACCACGTCCCCCTTAGAATCGAGGGTACGCATTTCTCCACAATCGCTTCAGCATTTATTGTTTGCAGCATTTATGCTAATGGCCCTTCTGGCTGGTGTGAGCTGATAGGTTTTTGTACTTTGGGTTTGCATGTCTTTGAAAATTCATAAAACTCATCATTTTTCTCTGCCGTTTTCTTTTCTGCTCAAAAAAGGAAACAGTTGGGAGTACAATATAACTCTTGAAATTGTCTTCTTGGAAGCTTGCCCTCTGTTAAATTTTTTGGTCGATTTTCCAGCCCAGAATTTTTTTAGAGAGCAGGTCTCATTTCCCGAACTGCAAGTGTGGTGCCTATTTAGTGACCTTTAGCAATGGGTTAAAAGCTGCTGTTGTGGGAAGTGGCCTCAAGCAGGCAGCATTCCTCCATTCCCAAATCTGGGTACTAGGGCAGCAGAGCCTTTCTGGAAGTCGTGTTCCTAGGTTGTAAATTATATTGGAATGTGCGTGGAGAAACCCCCATAAGTTTATGTCTCATTATTTCTTCTTGCTTTTAAAAATTTTTTTAATTGGGGTAAAGCTTAGAATATTGTTTGTCTGAGGTGTACACAATCTGGTTCATTTGTACATTATATATGTCTATTCAAGTACAGATCCCCTTCCCATGTAAAATGTTACAGAGGGTTCCGCACACCTCCCTTCTATATGGTAGGTCTTTTTGAGATATGTATATAATATGTGTTTGTATACATATAGTAACACTAACCTTAATTTATCCACTCCCCCCACCTTTCCTTTTAGATGAGCATAGTTTGTTTTCTAAATCTGTGAGTGTCTTTCTCTGTGGAAATATGTTCATTTGTGTCAGTTATTAGATAACGCCTATAAGTGATATCATAGAATATAGGTCTTTTGCTTTCGGACTTACCTCATGTTTCGTGATTATCTCCAGACTCATTTGTGGTGCCTCAAAGAACAATGGTTCATTGTTTTCCATGGCTAATATTCCATTGTGTACATGGACCACTTCTTCTTTATCTATTCACCTGTTGTTGGACATTTTGATTCCTTCACTGTCTTGGCTATTGTGAATACGGCTGCACTGAAGCTTTTGCGGCCTGTGTCTTCTGGATTCTTGTCTTCTCCGGTGAGAGGTCCAATGGTGCGCCTGCTGGATTGAATGGTACCTCCATTTTTACTTTTAAACACAGCTCCTTTCTGTTCTCATTATTGGCCGTTACCCCTTTACGTCTCACCAGCAGGTAGAGGGTACACAGTTCTCTAAAACCCCGTCAGCATTTATTGTTTGTAGACTTTTTGCTGATGGTCAGTCGACTGGTGTAAGTTGAAACTTTTTGTAGATTAGATTTCATGGGTCTAACACTCCCTGAGGTTGAGCTTTTATCCATTTTCCTTTTTTTTAAAAGAGCGTGAGTAAAACGTTAATATTCATACTCTCTTCTGGAAACATTTGCCTGTTTTGAAATTTTTGTCCATTCCCTACTTCAGCACAATTTTTTAGGGCAGGTGTCCTTTACAGCCCTGAGTCCTTGTGAATGTTAAGTGACCATTAGCTGTGAGTTTAAAGCTGCTCTTGCAGGAAACGGCCACAAGGTGGCATCATTTCTCCTTTACCAAATTTGGTAACTGGGGAAACAGAGCCTTAATGGAAGTGGTGTTCTAGGTTGTAAATTAGAATGGAATGTGCCAGGAAAAAGCCCTTTATGTTTATGTCTCATTACTTGTTGTTCATATTTATAATTTACTTTTTATTTTTTATCCAAGCAAATTTGATTACAATGGTTTGTTTGTTCTAGGTGTGCAAATGTGGTTCTTTCACACATATACGTGTATCTATTCTTCCTCGCATCCTTTTCCCATATAGGTTATGACACAATGTTGAGTAGTCTTCTCCTGGTCTTCCGTACGTCTTTGGTGATTATATATTTCACATGGTTTGTATATCTCTGTTAACCCCAATATGGTAAATTATCCAATCCTCATCCCTTTCTATTTGATGAACCATAAGTTTTTTAATGAATCTGTGATTGCCTTTCTCTGTGGAAATATCTTCATTAGTATCAATTTTTATGTAACTCCTAAAAGTGATATGATAGGATATGTGTCTTTTACTTTCTCACTTACTACAGGTGGTGTGATTACGTCTAGACTCATCTATGGTGCTGCAAATGGCATTGTTTCATTTTTTTCACTAGCGAATATTGCATCTATACATGGAGGAGTTCTTCTTTGTCCACCCATCTGTTGGTGGACTTTTTGGTTACCTCCATATCTTGGCTATTGTAATACTGTGCAATGCAGATTGGCCTGCCTGTGTCTTTCCAATTCTCTCTTCTTAGATTATAGGTCGAGGAGTGGGCCTGCTGGATCATATGGTAGCTCAATGTTTACCTTTTTAAGGCACCTCCATTCTGTTCTCATTTGTGGCCCTTTCCAAGTCACGTCCCCCTTGAAGTTGAGGGTATGCATTTCTCCACAACAGCTTCAGCATTTATTGTTTGTAGTTTTCTTGCTGATGGTTTTTCTGACAAGTGTGAGCTGATACCTCTTTTTGGTTGAATTCGCATGTGCTTCATAATCCGTTGAAACTGAGCTTTAAGGCATATCCTTTTTATTTTTCAAGCTGTGATTACCCCTTAGTTCTTCAAAGTGTTCTCTTAAAGTATGTGTCACATTTTGAAATGTTTTGGCCATTACCTCCCTCAAGACATATTGAGGGCATGTTTCATTTACAGTCCTGCATTACTTCTTCCTATGAAATGACCATTAGCACAGGCCTTAAAGCTGTTTTTGCAGGTAACTGCCAGAGGGTGGCAGCCTTTCTATGTTCCCCACCCTGGTAACTAGGGAAATGCCCTTGCGGCCTGTGGTGTTTCTCGGTATAAATTAGAGTGGAGTGTGCCCGGACAAACCCACACAAGCTGATGTCTCTTTACTTTTGTTGGATTTTTAAATTTAATTTTTATTTTTTATTGGAATAATTTTCCACTGTGTACGTGGACCACTTCTACTTTGTGCATTCCTCGGTTGATGGACATTTTCATTGCTTCCAAGTGTTGGCTATGGAAAATATTGTTGGAGTGCAGGATTGCCAGCCTGTGACTTTTTTTTTTTTAATATTTATTTATTTATTTATTTATTTATTTATTTATTTATTTATTTATTTATTTATTTTTGGCTGTGTTGGATCTTCGTTTGTGCGCTAGGGCTTTCTGTAGTTGCGGCGAGCGGGGGCCACTCTTCATCGCGGTGCGTGGGTCTCTCACTATCGCGGCCTCTCTTGTTGCGGAGCACAGGCTCCATGCGCGCAGGCTCAGTGGTTGTGGCTCACGCGCCCAGTTGCTCCGCGGCATGTGGGATCTTCCCAGACCGGGGCTCGAACCCGTGTGCCCTGCATTGGCAGGCAGACTCTCAACCACTGCACCACCAGGGAAGCCCCAAGCCTGTGACTTTTTGATTCTCATTTTCTCAGGTGATAGGCCCAGCAGTGGGTGTGATTGATTGACTGGTAGCACCGTGTTACCCTTATCAAAGCACCTTCTTTGTGTTTTCATTAGTGGCTCTTACCACGTCCCCCTTAGAATCGAGGGTACGCATTTCTCCACAATCGCTTCAGCATTTATTGTTTGCAGCATTTATGCTAATGGCCCTTCTGGCTGGTGTGAGCTGATAGGTTTTTGTACTTTGGGTTTGCATGTCTTTGAAAATTCATAAAACTCATCATTTTTCTCTGCCGTTTTCTTTTCTGCTCAAAAAAGGAAACAGTTGGGAGTACAATATAACTCTTGAAATTGTCTTCTTGGAAGCTTGCCCTCTGTTAAATTTTTTGGTCGATTTTCCAGCCCAGAATTTTTTTAGAGAGCAGGTCTCATTTCCCGAACTGCAAGTGTGGTGCCTATTTAGTGACCTTTAGCAATGGGTTAAAAGCTGCTGTTGTGGGAAGTGGCCTCAAGCAGGCAGCATTCCTCCATTGCCAAATCTGGGTACTAGGGCAGCAGAGCCTTTCTGGAAGTCGTGTTCCTAGGTTGTAAATTATATTGGAATGTGCGTGGAGAAACCCCCATAAGTTTATGTCTCATTATTTCTTCTTGCTTTTAAAAATTTTTTTAATTGGGGTAAAGCTTAGAATATTGTTTGTCTGAGGTGTACACAATCTGGTTCATTTGTACATTATATATGTCTATTCAAGTACAGATCCCCTTCCCATGTAAAATGTTACAGAGGGTTCCGCACACCTCCCTTCTATATGGTAGGTCTTTTTGAGATATGTATATAATATGTGTTTGTATACATATAGTAACACTAACCTTAATTTATCCACTCCCCCCACCTTTCCTTTTAGATGAGCATAGTTTGTTTTCTAAATCTGTGAGTGTCTTTCTCTGTGGAAATATGTTCATTTGTGTCAGTTATTAGATAACGCCTATAAGTGATATCATAGAATATAGGTCTTTTGCTTTCGGACTTACCTCATGTTTCGTGATTATCTCCAGACTCATTTGTGGTGCCTCAAAGAACAATGGTTCATTGTTTTCCATGGCTAATATTCCAATGTGTACATGGACCACTTCTTCTTTATCTATTCACCTGTTGTTGGACATTTTGATTCCTTCACTGTCTTGGCTATTGTGAAGAAGGCTGCACTGAAGCTTTTGCGGCCTGTGTCTTCTCGATTCTTGTCTTCTCCGGTGAGAGGTCCAATGGTGCGCCTGCTGGATTGAATGGTACCTCCATTTTTACTTTTAAACACAGCTCCTTTCTGTTCTCATTATTGGCCGTTACCCCTTTACGTCTCACCAGCAGGTAGAGGGTACACAGTTCTCTAAAACCCCGTCAGCATTTATTGTTTGTAGACTTTTTGCTGATGGTCAGTCGACTGGTGTAAGTTGAAACTTTTTGTAGATTAGATTTCATGGGTCTAACACTCCCTGAGGTTGAGCTTTTATCCATTTTCCTTTTTTTTAAAAGAGCGTGAGTAAAACGTTAATATTCATACTCTCTTCTGGAAACATTTGCCTGTTTTGAAATTTTTGTCCATTCCCTACTTCAGCACAATTTTTTAGGGCAGGTGTCCTTTACAGCCCTGAGTCCTTGTGAATGTTAAGTGACCATTAGCTGTGAGTTTAAAGCTGCTCTTGCAGGAAACGGCCACAAGGTGGCATCATTTCTCCTTTACCAAATTTGGTAACTGGGGAAACAGAGCCTTAATGGAAGTGGTGTTCTAGGTTGTAAATTAGAATGGAATGTGCCAGGAAAAAGCCCTTTATGTTTATGTCTCATTACTTGTTGTTCATATTTATAATTTACTTTTTATTTTTTATCCAAGCAAATTTGATTACAATGGTTTGTTTGTTCTAGGTGTGCAAATGTGGTTCTTTCACACATATACGTGTATCTATTCTTCCTCGCATCCTTTTCCCATATAGGTTATGACACAATGTTGAGTAGTCTTCTCCTGGTCTTCCGTACGTCTTTGGTGATTATATATTTCACATGGTTTGTATATCTCTGTTAACCCCAATATGGTAAATTATCCAATCCTCATCCCTTTCTATCAGATGAACCATAAGTTTTTTAATGAATCTGTGATTGCCTTTCTCTGTGGAAATATCTTCATTAGTATCAATTTTTATGTAACTCCTAAAAGTGATATGATAGGATATGTGTCTTTTACTTTCTCACTTACTACAGGTGGTGTGATTACGTCTAGACTCATCTATGGTGCTGCAAATGGCATTTTTTCATTTTTTTCACTAGCGAATATTCCATCTATACATGGAGGAGTTCTTCTTTGTCCACCCATCTGTTGGTGGACTTTTTGGTTACCTCCATATCTTGGCTATTGTAATACTGTGCAATGCAGATTGGCCTGCCTGTGTCTTTCCAATTCTCTCTTCTTAGATTAGAGGTCGAGGAGTGGGCCTGCTGGATCATATGGTAGCTCAATGTTTACCTTTTTAAGGCACCTCCAATCTGTTCTCATTTGTGGCCCTTTCCAAGTTACGTCCCCCTTGAAGTTGAGGGTATGCATTTCTCCACAACAGCTTCAGCATTTATTGTTTGTAGTTTTCTTGCTGATGGTTTTTCTGACAAGTGTGAGCTGATACCTCTTTTTGGTTGAATTCGCATGTGCCTCATAATCCGTTGAAACTGAGCTTTAAGGCATATCCTTTTTATTTTTCAAGCTGTGATTACCCCTTAGTTCTTCAAAGTGTTCTCTTAAAGTATGTGTCACATTTAGAAATGTTTTGGCCATTACCTCCCTCAGGACATATTGAGGGCATGTTTCATTTACAGTCCTGCATTACTTCTTCCTATGAAATGACCATTAGCACAGGCCTTAAAGCTGTTTTTGCAGGTAACTGCCAGAGGGTGGCAGCCTTTCTATGTTCCCCACCCTGGTAACTAGGGAAATGCCCTTGCGGCCTGTGGTGTTTCTCGGTATAAATTAGAGTGGAGTGTGCCCGGACAAACCCACACAAGCTGATGTCTCTTTACTTTTGTTGGATTTTTAAATTTAATTTTTATTTTTTATTGGAATAATTTTCCACTGTGTACGTGGACCACTTCTACTTTGTGCATTCCTCGGTTGATGGACATTTTCATTGCTTCCAAGTGTTGGCTATGGAAAATATTGTTAGAGTGCAGGATTGCCAGCCTGTGACTTTTTTTTTTTTAATATTTATTTATTTATTTATTTATTTATTTATTTATTTTTGGCTGTGTTGGATCTTCGTTTGTGCGCGAGGGCTTTCTGTAGTTGCGGCGAGCGGGGGCCACTCTTCATCACGGTGCGTGGGTCTCTCACTATCGCGGCCTCTCTTGTTGCGGAGCACAGGCTCCATGCGCGCAGGCTCCGTGGTTGTGGCTCACGGGCCCAGTTGCTCCGCGGCATGTGGGATCTTCCCAGACCGGGGCTCGAACCCGTGTGCCCTGCATTGGCAGGCAGACTCTCAACCACTGCACCACCAGGGAAGCCCCAAGCCTGTGACTTTTTGATTCTCATTTTCTCAGGTGATAGGCCCAGCAGTGGGTGTGATTGATTGACTGGTAGCACCGTGTTACCCTTATCAAAGCACCTTCTTTGTGTTTTCATTAGTGGCTCTTACCACGTCCCCCTTAGAATCGAGGGTACGCATTTCTCCACAATCGCTTCAGCATTTATTGTTTGCAGCATTTATGCTAATGGCCCTTCTGGCTGGTGTGAGCTGATAGGTTTTTGTACTTTGGGTTTGCATGTCTTTGAAAATTCATAAAACTCATCATTTTTCTCTGCCGTTTTCTTTTCTGCTCAAAAAAGGAAACAGTTGGGAGTACAATATAACTCTTGAAATTGTCTTCTTGGAAGCTTGCCCTCTGTTAAATTTTTTGGTCGATTTTCCAGCCCAGAATTTTTTTAGAGAGCAGGTCTCATTTCCCGAACTGCAAGTGTGGTGCCTATTTAGTGACCTTTAGCAATGGGTTAAAAGCTGCTGTTGTGGGAAGTGGCCTCAAGCAGGCAGCATTCCTCCATTCCCAAATCTGGGTACTAGGGCAGCAGAGCCTTTCTGGAAGTCGTGTTCCTAGGTTGTAAATTATATTGGAATGTGCATGGAGAAACCCCCATAAGTTTATGTCTCATTATTTCTTCTTGCTTTTAAAAATTTTTTTAATTGGGGTAAAGCTTAGAATATTGTTTGTCTGAGGTGTACACAATCTGGTTCATTTGTACATTATATATGTCTATTCAAGTACAGATCCCCTTCCCATGTAAAATGTTACAGAGGGTTCCGCACACCTCCCTTCTATATGGTAGGTCTTTTTGAAATATGTATATAATATGTGTTTGTATACATATAGTAACACTAACCTTAATTTATCCACTCCCACCACCTTTCCTTTTAGATGAGCATAGTTTGTTTTCTAAATCTGTGAGTGTCTTTCTCTGTGGAAATATGTTCATTTGTGTCAGTTATTAGATAACGCCTATAAGTGATATCATAGAATATAGGTCTTTTGCTTTCGGACTTACCTCATGTTTCGTGATTATCTCCAGACTCATTTGTGGTGCCTCAAAGAACAATGGTTCATTGTTTTCCATGGCTAATATTCCATTGTGTACATGGACCACTTCTTCTTTATCTATTCACCTGTTGTTGGACATTTTGATTCCTTCACTGTCTTGGCTATTGTGAATACGGCTGCACTGAAGCTTTTGCGGCCTGTGTCTTCTGGATTCTTGTCTTCTCCGGTGAGAGGTCCAATGGTGCGCCTGCTGGATTGAATGGTACCTCCATTTTTACTTTTAAACACAGCTCCTTTCTGTTCTCATTATTGGCCGTTACCCCTTTACGTCTCACCAGCAGGTAGAGGGTACACAGTTCTCTAAAACCCCGTCAGCATTTATTGTTTGTAGACTTTTTGCTGATGGTCAGTCGACTGGTGTAAGTTGAAACTTTTTGTAGATTAGATTTCATGGGTCTAACACTCCCTGAGGTTGAGCTTTTATCCATTTTCCTTTTTTTTAAAAGAGCGTGAGTAAAACGTTAATATTCATACTCTCTTCTGGAAACATTTGCCTGTTTTGAAATTTTTGTCCATTCCCTACTTCAGCACAATTTTTTAGGGCAGGTGTCCTTTACAGCCCTGAGTCCTTGTGAATGTTAAGTGACCATTAGCTGTGAGTTTAAAGCTGCTCTTGCAGGAAACGGCCACAAGGTGGCATCATTTCTCCTTTACCAAATTTGGTAACTGGGGAAACAGAGCCTTAATGGAAGTGGTGTTCTAGGTTGTAAATTAGAATGGAATGTGCCAGGAAAAAGCCCTTTATGTTTATGTCTCATTACTTGTTCATATTTATAATGTACTTTTTATTTTTTATCCAAGCAAATTTGATTACAATGGTTTGTTTGTTCTAGGTGTGCAAATGTGGTTCTTTCACACATATACGTGTATCTATTCTTCCTCGCATCCTTTTCCCATATAGGTTATGACACAATGTTGAGTAGTCTTCTCCTGGTCTTCCGTACGTCTTTGGTGATTATATATTTCACATGGTTTGTATATCTCTGTTAACCCCAATATGGTAAATTATCCAATCCTCATCCCTTTCTATCAGATGAACCATAAGTTTTTTAATGAATCTGTGATTGCCTTTCTCTGTGGAAATATCTTCATTAGTATCAATTTTTATGTAACTCCTAAAAGTGATATGATAGGATATGTGTCTTTTACTTTCTCACTTACTACAGGTGGTGTGATTACGTCTAGACTCATCTATGGTGCTGCAAATGGCATTGTTTCATTTTTTTCACTAGCGAATATTCCATCTATACATGGAGGAGTTCTTCTTTGTCCACCCATCTGTTGGTGGACTTTTTGGTTACCTCCATATCTTGGCTATTGTAATACTGTGCAATGCAGATTGGCCTGCCTGTGTCTTTCCAATTCTCTCTTCTTAGATTATAGGTCGAGGAGTGGGCCTGCTGGATCATATGGTAGCTCAATGTTTACCTTTTTAAGGCACCTCCAATCTGTTCTCATTTGTGGCCCTTTCCAAGTTACGTCCCCCTTGAAGTTGAGGGTATGCATTTCTCCACAACAGCTTCAGCATTTATTGTTTGTAGTTTTCTTGCTGATGGTTTTTCTGACAAGTGTGAGCTGATACCTCTTTTTGGTTGAATTCGCATGTGCCTCATAATCCGTTGAAACTGAGCTTTAAGGCATATCCTTTTTATTTTTCAAGCTGTGATTACCCCTTAGTTCTTCAAAGTGTTCTCTTAAAGTATGTGTCACATTTAGAAATGTTTTGGCCATTACCTCCCTCAGGACATATTGAGGGCATGTTTCATTTACAGTCCTGCATTACTTCTTCCTATGAAATGACCATTAGCACAGGCCTTAAAGCTGTTTTTGCAGGTAACTGCCAGAGGGTGGCAGCCTTTCTATGTTCCCCACCCTGGTAACTAGGGAAATGCCCTTGCGGCCTGTGGTGTTTCTCGGTATAAATTAGAGTGGAGTGTGCCCGGACAAACCCACACAAGCTGATGTCTCTTTACTTTTGTTGGATTTTTAAATTTAATTTTTATTTTTTATTGGAATAATTTTCCACTGTGTACGTGGACCACTTCTACTTTGTGCATTCCTCGGTTGATGGACATTTTCATTGCTTCCAAGTGTTGGCTATGGAAAATATTGTTAGAGTGCAGGATTGCCAGCCTGTGACTTTTTTTTTTTTAATATTTATTTATTTATTTATTTATTTATTTATTTATTTTTGGCTGTGTTGGATCTTCGTTTGTGCGCGAGGGCTTTCTGTAGTTGCGGCGAGCGGGGGCCACTCTTCATCACGGTGCGTGGGTCTCTCACTATCGCGGCCTCTCTTGTTGCGGAGCACAGGCTCCATGCGCGCAGGCTCCGTGGTTGTGGCTCACGGGCCCAGTTGCTCCGCGGCATGTGGGATCTTCCCAGACCGGGGCTCGAACCCGTGTGCCCTGCATTGGCAGGCAGACTCTCAACCACTGCACCACCAGGGAAGCCCCAAGCCTGTGACTTTTTGATTCTCATTTTCTCAGGTGATAGGCCCAGCAGTGGGTGTGATTGATTGACTGGTAGCACCGTGTTACCCTTATCAAAGCACCTTCTTTGTGTTTTCATTAGTGGCTCTTACCACGTCCCCCTTAGAATCGAGGGTACGCATTTCTCCACAATCGCTTCAGCATTTATTGTTTGCAGCATTTATGCTAATGGCCCTTCTGGCTGGTGTGAGCTGATAGGTTTTTGTACTTTGGGTTTGCATGTCTTTGAAAATTCATAAAACTCATCATTTTTCTCTGCCGTTTTCTTTTCTGCTCAAAAAAGGAAACAGTTGGGAGTACAATATAACTCTTGAAATTGTCTTCTTGGAAGCTTGCCCTCTGTTAAATTTTTTGGTCGATTTTCCAGCCCAGAATTTTTTTAGAGAGCAGGTCTCATTTCCCGAACTGCAAGTGTGGTGCCTATTTAGTGACCTTTAGCAATGGGTTAAAAGCTGCTGTTGTGGGAAGTGGCCTCAAGCAGGCAGCATTCCTCCATTCCCAAATCTGGGTACTAGGGCAGCAGAGCCTTTCTGGAAGTCGTGTTCCTAGGTTGTAAATTATATTGGAATGTGCATGGAGAAACCCCCATAAGTTTATGTCTCATTATTTCTTCTTGCTTTTAAAAATTTTTTTAATTGGGGTAAAGCTTAGAATATTGTTTGTCTGAGGTGTACACAATCTGGTTCATTTGTACATTATATATGTCTATTCAAGTACAGATCCCCTTCCCATGTAAAATGTTACAGAGGGTTCCGCACACCTCCCTTCTATATGGTAGGTCTTTTTGAAATATGTATATAATATGTGTTTGTATACATATAGTAACACTAACCTTAATTTATCCACTCCCACCACCTTTCCTTTTAGATGAGCATAGTTTGTTTTCTAAATCTGTGAGTGTCTTTCTCTGTGGAAATATGTTCATTTGTGTCAGTTATTAGATAACGCCTATAAGTGATATCATAGAATATAGGTCTTTTGCTTTCGGACTTACCTCATGTTTCGTGATTATCTCCAGACTCATTTGTGGTGCCTCAAAGAACAATGGTTCATTGTTTTCCATGGCTAATATTCCATTGTGTACATGGACCACTTCTTCTTTATCTATTCACCTGTTGTTGGACATTTTGATTCCTTCACTGTCTTGGCTATTGTGAATACGGCTGCACTGAAGCTTTTGCGGCCTGTGTCTTCTGGATTCTTGTCTTCTCCGGTGAGAGGTCCAATGGTGCGCCTGCTGGATTGAATGGTACCTCCATTTTTACTTTTAAACACAGCTCCTTTCTGTTCTCATTATTGGCCGTTACCCCTTTACGTCTCACCAGCAGGTAGAGGGTACACAGTTCTCTAAAACCCCGTCAGCATTTATTGTTTGTAGACTTTTTGCTGATGGTCAGTCGACTGGTGTAAGTTGAAACTTTTTGTAGATTAGATTTCATGGGTCTAACACTCCCTGAGGTTGAGCTTTTATCCATTTTCCTTTTTTTTAAAAGAGCGTGAGTAAAACGTTAATATTCATACTCTCTTCTGGAAACATTTGCCTGTTTTGAAATTTTTGTCCATTCCCTACTTCAGCACAATTTTTTAGGGCAGGTGTCCTTTACAGCCCTGAGTCCTTGTGAATGTTAAGTGACCATTAGCTGTGAGTTTAAAGCTGCTCTTGCAGGAAACGGCCACAAGGTGGCATCATTTCTCCTTTACCAAATTTGGTAACTGGGGAAACAGAGCCTTAATGGAAGTGGTGTTCTAGGTTGTAAATTAGAATGGAATGTGCCAGGAAAAAGCCCTTTATGTTTATGTCTCATTACTTGTTCATATTTATAATGTACTTTTTATTTTTTATCCAAGCAAATTTGATTACAATGGTTTGTTTGTTCTAGGTGTGCAAATGTGGTTCTTTCACACATATACGTGTATCTATTCTTCCTCGCATCCTTTTCCCATATAGGTTATGACACAATGTTGAGTAGTCTTCTCCTGGTCTTCCGTACGTCTTTGGTGATTATATATTTCACATGGTTTGTATATCTCTGTTAACCCCAATATGGTAAATTATCCAATCCTCATCCCTTTCTATCAGATGAACCATAAGTTTTTTAATGAATCTGTGATTGCCTTTCTCTGTGGAAATATCTTCATTAGTATCAATTTTTATGTAACTCCTAAAAGTGATATGATAGGATATGTGTCTTTTACTTTCTCACTTACTACAGGTGGTGTGATTACGTCTAGACTCATCTATGGTGCTGCAAATGGCATTGTTTCATTTTTTTCACTAGCGAATATTCCATCTATACATGGAGGAGTTCTTCTTTGTCCACCCATCTGTTGGTGGACTTTTTGGTTACCTCCATATCTTGGCTATTGTAATACTGTGCAATGCAGATTGGCCTGCCTGTGTCTTTCCAATTCTCTCTTCTTAGATTATAGGTCGAGGAGTGGGCCTGCTGGATCATATGGTAGCTCAATGTTTACCTTTTTAAGGCACCTCCAATCTGTTCTCATTTGTGGCCCTTTCCAAGTTACGTCCCCCTTGAAGTTGAGGGTATGCATTTCTCCACAACAGCTTCAGCATTTATTGTTTGTAGTTTTCTTGCTGATGGTTTTTCTGACAAGTGTGAGCTGATACCTCTTTTTGGTTGAATTCGCATGTGCCTCATAATCCGTTGAAACTGAGCTTTAAGGCATATCCTTTTTATTTTTCAAGCTGTGATTACCCCTTAGTTCTTCAAAGTGTTCTCTTAAAGTATGTGTCACATTTAGAAATGTTTTGGCCATTACCTCCCTCAGGACATATTGAGGGCATGTTTCATTTACAGTCCTGCATTACTTCTTCCTATGAAATGACCATTAGCACAGGCCTTAAAGCTGTTTTTGCAGGTAACTGCCAGAGGGTGGCAGCCTTTCTATGTTCCCCACCCTGGTAACTAGGGAAATGCCCTTGCGGCCTGTGGTGTTTCTCGGTATAAATTAGAGTGGAGTGTGCCCGGACAAACCCACACAAGCTGATGTCTCTTTACTTTTGTTGGATTTTTAAATTTAATTTTTATTTTTTATTGGAATAATTTTCCACTGTGTACGTGGACCACTTCTACTTTGTGCATTCCTCGGTTGATGGACATTTTCATTGCTTCCAAGTGTTGGCTATGGAAAATATTGTTAGAGTGCAGGATTGCCAGCCTGTGACTTTTTTTTTTAATATTTATTTATTTATTTATTTATTTATTTATTTATTTTTGGCTGTGTTGGATCTTCGTTTGTGCGCGAGGGCTTTCTGTAGTTGCGGCGAGCGGGGGCCACTCTTCATCACGGTGCGTGGGTCTCTCACTATCGCGGCCTCTCTTGTTGCGGAGCACAGGCTCCATGCGCGCAGGCTCCGTGGTTGTGGCTCACGGGCCCAGTTGCTCCGCGGCATGTGGGATCTTCCCAGACCGGGGCTCGAACCCGTGTGCCCTGCATTGGCAGGCAGACTCTCAACCACTGCACCACCAGGGAAGCCCCAAGCCTGTGACTTTTTGATTCTCATTTTCTCAGGTGATAGGCCCAGCAGTGGGTGTGATTGATTGACTGGTAGCACCGTGTTACCCTTATCAAAGCACCTTCTTTGTGTTTTCATTAGTGGCTCTTACCACGTCCCCCTTAGAATCGAGGGTACGCATTTCTCCACAATCGCTTCAGCATTTATTGTTTGCAGCATTTATGCTAATGGCCCTTCTGGCTGGTGTGAGCTGATAGGTTTTTGTACTTTGGGTTTGCATGTCTTTGAAAATTCATAAAACTCATCATTTTTCTCTGCCGTTTTCTTTTCTGCTCAAAAAAGGAAACAGTTGGGAGTACAATATAACTCTTGAAATTGTCTTCTTGGAAGCTTGCCCTCTGTTAAATTTTTTGGTCGATTTTCCAGCCCAGAATTTTTTTAGAGAGCAGGTCTCATTTCCCGAACTGCAAGTGTGGTGCCTATTTAGTGACCTTTAGCAATGGGTTAAAAGCTGCTGTTGTGGGAAGTGGCCTCAAGCAGGCAGCATTCCTCCATTCCCAAATCTGGGTACTAGGGCAGCAGAGCCTTTCTGGAAGTCGTGTTCCTAGGTTGTAAATTATATTGGAATGTGCATGGAGAAACCCCCATAAGTTTATGTCTCATTATTTCTTCTTGCTTTTAAAAATTTTTTTAATTGGGGTAAAGCTTAGAATATTGTTTGTCTGAGGTGTACACAATCTGGTTCATTTGTACATTATATATGTCTATTCAAGTACAGATCCCCTTCCCATGTAAAATGTTACAGAGGGTTCCGCACACCTCCCTTCTATATGGTAGGTCTTTTTGAAATATGTATATAATATGTGTTTGTATACATATAGTAACACTAACCTTAATTTATCCACTCCCACCACCTTTCCTTTTAGATGAGCATAGTTTGTTTTCTAAATCTGTGAGTGTCTTTCTCTGTGGAAATATGTTCATTTGTGTCAGTTATTAGATAACGCCTATAAGTGATATCATAGAATATAGGTCTTTTGCTTTCGGACTTACCTCATGTTTCGTGATTATCTCCAGACTCATTTGTGGTGCCTCAAAGAACAATGGTTCATTGTTTTCCATGGCTAATATTCCAATGTGTACATGGACCACTTCTTCTTTATCTATTCACCTGTTGTTGGACATTTTGATTCCTTCACTGTCTTGGCTATTGTGAATACGGCTGCACTGAAGCTTTTGCGGCCTGTGTCTTCTGGATTCTTGTCTTCTCCGGTGAGAGGTCCAATGGTGCGCCTGCTGGATTGAATGGTACCTCCATTTTTACTTTTAAACACAGCTCCTTTCTGTTCTCATTATTGGCCGTTACCCCTTTACGTCTCACCAGCAGGTAGAGGGTACACAGTTCTCTAAAACCCCGTCAGCATTTATTGTTTGTAGACTTTTTGCTGATGGTCAGTCGACTGGTGTAAGTTGAAACTTTTTGTAGATTAGATTTCATGGGTCTAACACTCCCTGAGGTTGAGCTTTTATCCATTTTCCTTTTTTTTAAAAGAGCGTGAGTAAAACGTTAATATTCATACTCTCTTCTGGAAACATTTGCCTGTTTTGAAATTTTTGTCCATTCCCTACTTCAGCACAATTTTTTAGGGCAGGTGTCCTTTACAGCCCTGAGTCCTTGTGAATGTTAAGTGACCATTAGCTGTGAGTTTAAAGCTGCTCTTGCAGGAAACGGCCACAAGGTGGCATCATTTCTCCTTTACCAAATTTGGTAACTGGGGAAACAGAGCCTTAATGGAAGTGGTGTTCTAGGTTGTAAATTAGAATGGAATGTGCCAGGAAAAAGCCCTTTATGTTTATGTCTCATTACTTGTTGTTCATATTTATAATTTACTTTTTATTTTTTATCCAAGCAAATTTGATTACAATGGTTTGTTTGTTCTAGGTGGGCAAATGTGGTTCTTTCACACATATACGTGTATCTATTCTTCCTCGCATCCTTTTCCCATATAGGTTATGACACAATGTTGAGTAGTCTTCTCCTGGTCTTCCGTACGTCTTTGGTGATTATATATTTCACATGGTTTGTATATCTCTTTTAACCCCAATATGGTAAATTATCCAATCCTCATCCCTTTCTATTTGATGAACCATAAGTTTTTTAATGAATCTGTGATTGCCTTTCTCTGTGGAAATATCTTCATTAGTATCAATTTTTATGTAACTCCTAAAAGTGATATGATAGGATATGTGTCTTTTACTTTCTCACTTACTACAGGTGGTGTGATTACGTCTAGACTCATCTATGGTGCTGCAAATGGCATTGTTTAATTTTTTTCACTAGCGAATATTCCATCTATACATGGAGGAGTTCTTCTTTGTCCACCCATCTGTTGGTGGACTTTTTGGTTACCTCCATATCTTGGCTATTGTAATACTGTGCAATGCAGATTGGCCTGCCTGTGTCTTTCCAATTCTCTCTTCTTAGATTATAGGTCGAGGAGTGGGCCTGCTGGATCATATGGTAGCTAAATGTTTACCTTTTTAAGGCACCTCCATTCTGTTCTCATTTTTTGCCCTTTCCAAGTCACATCCCCCTTGAAGTTGAGGGTATGCATTTCTCCACAACAGCTTCAGCATTTGTTGTTTGTAGTTTTCTTGCTGATGGTTTTTCTGACAAGTGTGAGCTGATACCTCTTTTTGGTTGAATTCGCAAGTGCCTCATAATCCGTTGTAACTGAGCTTTAAGGCATATCCTTTTTATTTTTCAAGCTGTGATTACCCCTTAGTTCTTCAAAGTGTTCTCTTAAAGTATGTGTCACATTTTGAAATGTTTTGGCCATTACCTCCCTCAAGATATATTGAGGGCATGTTTCATTTACAGTCCTGCATTACTTCTTCCTATGAAATGACCATTAGCACAGGCCTTAAAGCTGTTTTTGCAGGTAACTGCCAGAGGGTGGCAGCCTTTCTGTGTTGCCCACCCTGGTAACTAGGGAAATGCCCTTGCGGCCTGTGGTGTTTCTCGGTTATAAATTAGAGTGGAGTGTGCCCGGACAAACCCACACAAGCTGATGTCTCTTTACTTTTGTTGGATTTTTAAATTTAATTTTTATTTTTTATTGGAATAATTTTCCACTGTGTACGTGGACCACTTCTACTTTGTGCATTCTTCGGTTGATGGACATTTTCATTGCTTCCATGTGTTGGCTATGGAAAATATTGTTGGAGTGCAGGATTGCCAGCCTGTGACTTTTTTTTTTTAATATTTATTTATTTATTTATTTATTTATTTATTTATTTATTTATTTATTTATTTTTGGCTGTGTTGGATCTTCGTTTGTGCGCGAGGGCTTTCTGTAGTTGCGGCGAGCGGGGGCCACTCTTCATCGCGGTGCGTGGGTCTCTCACTATCGCGGCCTCTCTTGTTGCGGAGCACAGGCTCCATGCGCGCAGGCTCAGTGGTTGTGGCTCACGGGCCCAGTTGCTCCGCAGCATGTGGGATCTTCCCAGACCGGGGCTCGAACCCGTGTGCCCTGCATTGGCAGGCAGACTCTCAACCACTGCACCACCAGGGAAGCCCCAAGCCTGTGACTTTTTGATTCTCATTTTCTCAGGTGATAGGCCCAGCAGTGGGTGTGATTGATTGACTGGTAGCACCGTGTTACCCTTTTCAAAGCACCTTCTTTGTGTTTTCATTAGTGGCTCTTACCACGTCCCCCTTAGAATCGAGGGTACGCATTTCTCCACAATCGCTTCAGCATTTATTGTTTGCAGCATTTATGCTAATGGCCCTTCTGGCTGGTGTGAGCTGATAGGTTTTTGTACTTTGGGTTTGCATGTCTTTGAAAATTCATAAAACTCATCATTTTTCTCCGCCGTTTTCTTTTCTGCTAAAAAAAGGAAACAGTTGGGAGTACAATATAACTCTTGAAATTGTCTTCTTGGAAGCTTGCCCTCTGTAAAATTTTTTGGTCGATTTTCCAGCCCAGAATTTTTTTAGAGAGCAGGTCTCATTTCCCGAACTGAAAGTGTGGTGCATATTTAGTGACCTTTAGCAATGGGTTAAAAGCTGCTGTTGTGGGAAGTGGCCTCAAGCAGGCAGCATTCCTTCATTCCCAAATCTGGGTACTAGGGCAGCAGAGCCTTTCTGGAAGTCGTGTTCCTAGGTTGTAAATTATATTGGAATGTGCGTGGAGAAACCCCCATAAGTTTATGTCTCATTATTTCTTCTTGGTTTTAAAATTTTTTTTAATTGGGGTAAAGCTTAGAGTATTGTTTGTCCGAGGTGTACACAATCTGGTTTATTTGTACATTATATATGTCTATTCAAGTACAGATCCCCTTCCCATGTAAAATGTTACAGAGGGTTCCGCACACCTCCCTTCTATATGGTAGGTCTTTTTGAGATATGTATATAATATGTGTTTGTATACATATAGTAACACTAACCTTAATTTATCCACTCCCCCCACCTTTCCTTTTAGATGAGCATAGTTTGTTTTCTAAATCTGTGAGTGTCTTTCTCTGTGGAAATATGTTCATTTGTGTCAGTTATTAGATAACGCCTATAAGTGATATCATAGAATATAGGTCTTTTGCTTTCGGACTTACCTCATGTTTCGTGATTATCTCCAGACTCATTTGTGGTGCCTCAAAGAACAATGGTTCATTGTTTTCCATGGCTAATATTCCAATGTGTACATGGACCACTTCTTCTTTATCTATTCACCTGTTGTTGGACATTTTGATTCCTTCACTGTCTTGGCTATTGTGAAGAAGGCTGCACTGAAGCGTTGGCGGCCTGTGTCTTCTCGATTCTTGTCTTCTCCGGTGAGAGGTCCAATGGTGCGCCTGCTGGATTGAATGGTACCTCCATTTTTACTTTTAAACACAGCTCCTTTCTGTTCTCATTATTGGCCGTTACCCCTTTACGTCTCACCAGCAGGTAGAGGGTACACAGTTCTCTAAAACCCCGTCAGCATTTATTGTTTGTAGACTTTTTGCTGATGGTCAGTCGACTGGTGTAAGTTGAAACTTTTTGTAGATTAGATTTCATGGGTCTAACACTCCCTGAGGTTGAGCTTTTATCCATTTTCCTTTTTTTTAAAAGAGCGTGAGTAAAACGTTAATATTCATACTCTCTTCTGGAAACATTTGCCTGTTTTGAAATTTTTGTCCATTCCCTACTTCAGCACAATTTTTTAGGGCAGGTGTCCTTTACAGCCCTGAGTCCTTGTGAATGTTAAGTGACCATTAGCTGTGAGTTTAAAGCTGCTCTTGCAGGAAACGGCCACAAGGTGGCATCATTTCTCCTTTACCAAATTTGGTAACTGGGGAAACAGAGCCTTAATGGAAGTGGTGTTCTAGGTTGTAAATTAGAATGGAATGTGCCAGGAAAAAGCCCTTTATGTTTATGTCTCATTACTTGTTGTTCATATTTATAATTTACTTTTTATTTTTTATCCAAGCAAATTTGATTACAATGGTTTGTTTGTTCTAGGTGTGCAAATGTGGTTCTTTCACACATATACGTGTATCTATTCTTCCTCGCATCCTTTTCCCATATAGGTTATGACACAATGTTGAGTAGTCTTCTCCTGGTCTTCCGTACGTCTTTGGTGATTATATATTTCACATGGTTTGTATATCTCTGTTAACCCCAATATGGTAAATTATCCAATCCTCATCCCTTTCTATTTGATGAACCATAAGTTTTTTAATGAATCTGTGATTGCCTTTCTCTGTGGAAATATCTTCATTAGTATCAATTTTTATGTAACTCCTAAAAGTGATATGATAGGATATGTGTCTTTTACTTTCTCACTTACTACAGGTGGTGTGATTACGTCTAGACTCATCTATGGTGCTGCAAATGGCATTGTTTCATTTTTTTCACTAGCGAATATTCCATCTATACATGGAGGAGTTCTTCTTTGTCCACCCATCTGTTGGTGGACTTTTTGGTTACCTCCATATCTTGGCTATTGTAATACTGTGCAATGCAGATTGGCCAGCCTGTGTCTTTCCAATTCTCTCTTCTTAGATTATAGGTCGAGGAGTGGGCCTGCTGGATCATATGGTAGCTAAATGTTTACCTTTTTAAGGCACCTCCATTCTGTTCTCATTTGTTGCCCTTTCCAAGTCACATCCCCCTTGAAGTTGAGGGTATGCATTTCTCCACAACAGCTTCAGCATTTATTGTTTGTAGTTTTCTTGCTGATGGTTTTTCTGACAAGTGTGAGCTGATACCTCTTTTTGGTTGAATTCGCATGTGCCTCATAATCCGTTGTAACTGAGCTTTAAGGCATATCCTTTTTATTTTTCAAGCTGTGATTACCCCTTAGTTCTTCAAAGTGTTCTCTTAAAGTATGTGTCACATTTTGAAATGTTTTGGCCATTACCTCCCTCAAGACATATTGAGGGCATGTTTCATTTACAGTCCTGCATTACTTCTTCCTATGAAATGACCATTAGCACAGGCCTTAAAGCTGTTTTTGCAGGTAACTGCCAGAGGGTGGCAGCCTTTCTGTGTTCCCCACCCTGGTAACTAGGGAAATGCCCTTGCGGCCTGTGGTGTTTCTCGGTTATAAATTAGAGTGGAGTGTGCCCGGACAAACCCACACAAGCTGATGTCTCTTTACTTTTGTTGGATTTTTAAATTTAATTTTTATTTTTTATTGGAATAATTTTCCACTGTGTACGTGGACCACTTCTACTTTGTGCATTCTTCGGTTGATGGACATTTTCATTGCTTCCATGTGTTGGCTATGGAAAATATTGTTGGAGTGCAGGATTGCCAGCCTGTGACTTTTTTTTTTTAATATTTATTTATTTATTTATTTATTTATTTATTTATTTATTTATTTATTTATTTATTTATTTTTGGCTGTGTTGGATCTTCGTTTGTGCGCGAGGGCTTTCTGTAGTTGCGGCGAGCGGGGGCCACTCTTCATCGCGGTGCATGGGTCTCTCACTATCGCGGCCTCTCTTGTTGCGGAGCACAGGCTCCATGCGCGCAGGCTCCGTGGTTGTGGCTCACGGGCCCAGTTGCTCCGCAGCATGTGGGATCTTCCCAGACCGGGGCTCGAACCCGTGTGCCCTGCATTGGCAGGCAGACTCTCAACCACTGCACCACCAGGGAAGCCCCAAGCCTGTGACTTTTTGATTCTCATTTTCTCAGGTGATAGGCCCAGCAGTGGGTGTGATTGATTGACTGGTAGCACCGTGTTACCCTTTTCAAAGCACCTTCTTTGTGTTTTCATTAGTGGCTCTTACCACGTCCCCCTTAGAATCGAGGGTACGCATTTCTCCACAATCGCTTCAGCATTTATTGTTTGCAGCATTTATGCTAATGGCCCTTCTGGCTGGTGTGAGCTGATAGGTTTTTGTACTTTGGGTTTGCATGTCTTTGAAAATTCATAAAACTCATCATTTTTCTCCGCCGTTTTCTTTTCTGCTAAAAAAAGGAAACAGTTGGGAGTACAATATAACTCTTGAAATTGTCTTCTTGGAAGCTTGCCCTCTGTAAAATTTTTTGGTCGATTTTCCAGCCCAGAATTTTTTTAGAGAGCAGGTCTCATTTCCCGAACTGAAAGTGTGGTGCATATTTAGTGACCTTTAGCAATGGGTTAAAAGCTGCTGTTGTGGGAAGTGGCCTCAAGCAGGCAGCATTCCTTCATTCCCAAATCTGGGTACTAGGGCAGCAGAGCCTTTCTGGAAGTCGTGTTCCTAGGTTGTAAATTATATTGGAGTGTGCGTGGAGAAACCCCCATAAGTTTATGTCTCATTATTTCTTCTTGGTTTTAAAATTTTTTTTAATTGGGGTAAAGCTTAGACTATTGTTTGTCCGAGGTGTACACAATCTGGTTTATTTGTACATTATATATGTCTATTCAAGTACAGATCCCCTTCCCATGTAAAATGTTACAGAGGGTTCCGCACACCTCCCTTCTATATGGTAGGTCTTTTTGAGATATGTATATAATATGTGTTTGTATACATATAGTAACACTAACCTTAATTTATCCACCCCCCC